>NC_081406.1:76326834-76449334 GCF_030272615.1 Cryptomeria japonica | reverse complement strand
CTATTGTATGTGTAGTCTTGCCTCTTTTCCTTTCCTAAATCAAGTTGGATTTGTAGACATTCAAACGCCCAATTTCCTGTTTCACCGCATTGAAAGCATCTACTGCTGAATCCTCTTCCTCTACTCATGCCAAAATTTCCTCTACCATCAGAATAATCTCATCTTCCTTTACCTTCTAGTGTAATTGATGTGCTTGCTTCTTCTTTCTTGTTTTGGTAACCTCTACCATTGTTTGGCTGCTCTTCCATGTAAAAAAAAGCCTCTATCTTGGGAGTTATTTTGTTGACTTCTATTTAGTTTCTCTTATGCCTTCAAAGGATATTGATAAGCCTCCTCCACACTATGTAAATTGGTCAAACTCATTTTCCTCTGACAGATATGTGCAGACCATTTAAATATCTTGAAACTTGTTTAGTATCATCCTCTACATGATCGATTCTTATGCTTAACTGATAGAATTCTTCAGTGTACTCCTCAACACTACATGATCGTCTCTTACACTTAATCAATAGAATTGTTTCAAATTCTAAATTTTCTTGGACAAATTGATATAGTAGTTTGTTGGCAAAAATTAGATTTTATTTTTGTCACCATTCGATCCCATGAGCTTATTTTCTCTTTTCCTCTTCATTGTCTATCTATTTGCAAGTGATCTCACCTTAGTGATGCATGCCCCTTCAACTTGGTTCATGCATATTTGACATTTTGGTTTTCCTTTGTGTTTTCATATTTAAAACAATTTTCTATTTTGGCAATCCAATCCAATAACTCCTTTGCATTCAAATCATCTTTGCAATTTGGGGGATTGAATCAGGGCTTGGAATTTATCCTTTTTATTATCTTTGTTGAATCTCTCCTTTCCTTGATTAACACTTGGTTGATTCTCTTCACCACCTACTTCAACAATCTTCTCTTCCTCATTTTCTCTTATCTCCTCTATGTGGAATCCACTCCTTCGAGCCATTTCAATGGCCTCAAGCGTCACTATGATAGCTCTCAAGACTTTTGCAGTCTCAAGTTCGAATCCTCTAGGTCCCCTACCTCTGTGACCCAATCCTCTATATGTTATGCTAGATGTTGACTTGGTCGTCAGCACCTCCTTGGGGACTTGTGACATGGCTTAACTGCCTCTCATGGGTCAGGTTGAATTTGATGTTTGTATCGAGCGTCGATAGTTCGATCTTTTAGCACAACGACAAACGATTCCAACAATTGGTATCAGAGCCTTCGGCCACATGTTTGAATCTCCCTTCAGTGGGTGCTAAATTCTCAATTGGTGCTAAGAGGGAGATTGTTGACCTGGTGGTCAACACCTCCTTTGGGACTCGTGACATGGCTTAACCACCTCCCATAGGTTGGGTTAAATCTGGTGTTTGTATTGGGCATTGATAGTTTGAGCTTTTGGCGTGATGACAAACAATTCCAACCCTAGCTACCCTCTATAATTTGTAGCTTTTCTTCTTTCTTATCTCACCTACAACACACTCTTAGTGTTTCTCCTCAATAAACTCACAAATTGGATTTGATACCAATTGGCATAGTTCAATTTCATAGTATCTTATTAGAGTAAGGAAAATTGTAGCAAACATATTTTAAATCCATTTCAATTTTTTCTATTCACAATGACAATTTTAAATTTGAAGGTCTTTCGAATCTTATTTAATTCTGTTAGGGAATTAATTATAATCCTACAAAAGACATCAATATCCAATTTCCTTGTTGTCCTTCATGCACTTCGCTACCAAACTGGTTTATGCTTTAATAATCCTCAAGCTCTATGCTTCCCCTTCACATTCTCCTTCCATCTCTAAATTTGGTGCATCATTTTTTGTTTTCCTATTGAAGCTATCTACTTCTCTATTCTTTCCTATGCCAAACTTCTTAATTTTGAAACTTTTAGCACAACCTTCCAGTTTTGAAATGTCTTCTTTTTTCTTCTACCTTCTTACCACACTTCTTTCCTCAACTCCTCTCCTACATAGTTGTTATTCTTCTCTCCACATGTCATGATTCTCTCTTCCAAGCCGCTCCTTCATTTCCACTTCTCTCCCACACATCTATCTCTTCTTCCTACGCCCTCCACACTTCCATCTCCCAATCCCAACACAACCTTTTCACTTCACAAGGATTGACAACCTATGAAATTTTAAATCGTTTAAAAAAAATCATTTGTCTTATTACATGCCTAGCTATGCGGCCATTCCTTCTATTGGCCTTGGCATTTGCATGCATGCATGTATCTGTGTATGCGTGCGTGTTAGTATTGAGGATAATTTAATAATAATTCACTAAACCACAAAACAGGTTGAGACATTTTGTCATAGAATTTGACAATAATGTTGATCCATTTCGCAAAGTCAAAACTTAAAACCGAAATCGAAACAATTTAGTCCAACTTAAACTACATGAACAAACAAAATAACTTTTTTTTGGGTGATGCAAATTGCTTATTCGCCCAAGTGTTTTGACATCATGTTGATAGGAAAATATGATAGAGTAGGAAGATTTATAATGTTACACAATTGTAGGTTAATTTTTAAAATAAAATTTATTCAATGTGCATTATATTTAACCATTTCAATTATAGATAATGCAAAACACATATTTACAATGAACTTTGATAACATGTTCAAATTATGCATATTTAATATTTATAGTCAACAATCAAACACCACTCTTGAAAATCATTTGAAATATTTATTTATCAAGAGGGTGCAAGTACATATATTCGAATAATTGGAATGATTAATCACTCCAAGAAGATCTATGACAATTTCGACCTTCTTAGCTGTGACACATTTCAAGAGGAACAATTGGTTAGAACAATCATATGTGTACCATGTACACTGAGTTGGACACACCTTGTATGACCCTTCTCCAATACCCCTAGTCAACCAAAGCTCTTGCTTCCTTGAGTAGACCTTTGTGCTATTTTGAAGTTTCTTGCATACTTAATATAATGCTTTAAGGGGTGGTTTCCAAACTGTCATAATTACCATTTTAATTATTATTTTTACCTTGTTTATATGGGGATTATTCACTCTCTTTTTTTTCACCCAATAAGCATTTATTTTTAAAATATTTTTCAAAGGCAATAAACATTTTATTTTTTCTCTTCTTTTACCCTAAGGGAAGTACATACAACTTTCATTACTATCTCCCTTTTAATTCCAAATAGTCATTTACATATGAAAATGATGATATTTTTTAGCTGGGTGAAATGTTCCTCTCCTTCAATAAATTAGTTAGCCAATCAAGTGCAAATTTTGTAGGTTTTAAACTTCGGAGGACATAGAGTTGGTGTTGGATGGAAGGTTATGGATGTGGACTGAGCACTCACTTTCTATCAAACCATGGTTTCCTTTTTTTAACCCTACGATTGAATCTCTAATTATTATGCCAATTTGAGTGAGGTTACCAAATTTCCCTCACAAATTTTAGGAAGATTTTTGCATTGGGGATATTGACAATGCTACTAGTCATTTCTCAAAGTTGGATTCAACCACATCCAACATTGGTTAGTCTGCCTTTCCTTGTATTCTGGTGGACATTCACATTTCCTAGTCTCTAGGCTCTTCATGGGAATGTTGTCTCAAATGATTGTATAGGTAGTGGATTTAGTTGCTTGATTAAGAGCCTACCATTTTTTTGTATATAGTGCTTTGATACCACACATCTTACTTTTGAATTTTTGTGTGTTTGCTACAAGATTGCAATCTCAACTACATGGTGGAAAAATGCCCTCCTTGATCATTTGATTTTAGTTGTATTTGATAGTTCTAACTCCCTCATGGATGAGTCTCTTGGTTTCACCCCTTGTTAGTGGATCATGATGCAATTTTGTATCCTTCCTCTTATGGTGGATTCCCTTAGGGCCAGTGGCTTAGGGGATTTTGTTATTCCTTGCTAGGACTTCTCTTTTGATCTAGTTCAGGTTTCTCCTTTATTTGATCCCATTGCATCCTTGGTGGGTTGTGATGGGTTCTCTCTCTTGATTTGATTGCAAACTATATGTAGCATAAACCATCTTCGATTAGACATTCTTCATCATTTTGCAAGGTGACTTTGATTGTAAAGACAATTGAGGAGTCCCTCCTCTCTCCATAATTAGAGGATATAGATAATAGTTTGACATGGGTGATTGTTCAAAGAAGTTAGTGAGGTCTACCTAAATTTGTTAGAGAATCCCATCCTTGAATTAATGGTGTGTGGATTGCAAAGGTTAGGAATAATGTAGGTTGGTGGTGGTTGCTCTCCTACATTAGCTTGGATGTTGTTGTGTTGCATAATTTTTTTATTAGTTGTTGATTTGCCCTTGTATAAAGTTCCAAAACCTTTCAAAACCTCATTTTTCTTGTTGTTTTTGTGGTTTTTCTATTTTTGTGTAGTTGTTATGGGACAACTTCATTGTAGTTGTGTTGTTGTCTAGCTTTTTTTGTTAATTGTTTTATTGCCTTTGTAAATTTTTTTTGATGTCCTAGCAAAACCTATTTTTACCCCTTTGATAAAAAATAATAATGTCACAATGAATCCGTTTCACTTCATCTATATTTTTTTTTCCAAAATTTCTATTATAAACACCAATAACTACTTTAATCCTTTGAATTATTATGTAAACACAACTTTCTTATAAATAACCATGTACAATTAGAATGATAATAAAGACATTATTATCCCTAAATAGAGTTCATAATCACTTCACAATCACTCAAAACACGTTTAAAGGGCATGTTTGAATTCAATAAGGATTCCATGTAAATCAATTCAATGTTATAAATAAGGTGTTTACAATACTTAAACTTGTCACACAAATAACTCCAACTTACATTACCTTTCATAAACTCGGATAATTAATGATGTGATATAAGATTCTTAGAATTTGATTTATATAATATTAAACAAAATACATGTACAAGGTTATTGGGTTGATCAAGTTCAATAACAAGGTACAATAAACAAAGATGATACAACGAATCCTACAAAGTGTCTTAAGAAACAATAGAATAACAAACTATTATCACCCATAGTACACTTTACAAAGAAATACTATATTTAATATATTTTTCTTTTAAGTAATTCTGTTGTCTAATTTCATTTTGATTTAGGAATGGAGATTAGTTTAGATAATTCAATTAATTTTGAGAGAAAAATTTCATGTCATAAAGGAGTTTGCAATCCAAATATAATTGAGTTTTAGATGCCATCTCTTCCTCTAGAAAATTCATGTTCTCGAGTTTTGACTATAAGAAAACTTGTTTGGTTTCACACCTTATAAATTATTGTGATATGCTAACCAACTTAGTCTAATAATAATAATAACATAACATTTTCTAAAATTTAATAGGTGTAAATGGACTCACAATCTAAATTAGGTAATATTTCTTACTACAAATATAAAACAATGAATTTAGTAGTCAATTGTTGGTGACCACATGGTTTCAAATATATATTTGAAAACAATAAATAGTTCATATGATTAAAATTTTTGACATTTTTAGAGTTAATTTTTTTTATAGTCACACAATTCACTTTAAAATTACTAAAAAAACACATAAATATCATAAAAGTTTGAAACACCAACACTAACAAAGTTTTCTTCAATTTTTGGTTATACCTTTGATTAGATGTTATGCTTGAAAGAGAAAACAATCTCTTAACATTCAATACATGCAAGCATGCAAGGAACTCGTATTTGACAAGCCCCCAAAACAATCCAATTTTGTTTCCACTGCCTTTCTTACTTGGTAAAAGACCATATTCACATTGTTAGTTTTGAATCCAAGACCTTCTTACATTGAGATTAAAGATCTCAACAAATACATGAATATAAAATATCATAATATACATGCATTCAACTCTTTCATAATATCATTTGGGTTGATTATTTTCTTATTATTTGTGCAAGTATTTTTGGTTTTTGATCTTAAGCACTCTAATACTTATATGGTTCTTCAAATGCTAAAAAATTGTAGGGTAGCCATTTATGATAGTCCAATCTTTTTGGGTCATTGGATGTGGATTTTGTTGCAAAAAGTCTCCATGACTAGTTTTAGATAGGGATTTTCCTTTGCCACATTTGTTGGCACAAATGTGATGTGAGTCAGATTAATGTAACAAAATTATAAAAATGTCGTTGGTGGTGTGAGAGGTCGATTTAGACCAGAGAAAACACTAAACTTGCACAAATAAAACACAAATAAGCAAATGTTCTTTCTCTATAAGCAATCTATAAATAGATTGATTGATGAAGAGAGAAAACAAATGATACTCACAATAAGAAAGATGGTACATATAAAATCACGAGTTTGAGTTTGTGTAGAAGAGCTCAACTCAAGGTGGCAAGAATGCTCTACCAAGTGGCAAATGAGAAGTGCCACATATCTTTGAAGAATTCAACTAACTTTCCAATTGACACATCGCCACATAAGGTGGCTTAATACATAAAGTAGAATCTTAAATCAATTAAATAATAATTCTACTTGCACACCTCCATTTAAGCTCAACTTAGGTGGGAACAAAGAGGGATTGGTCCCAACTACTCCCAACCACTCTCCATGTTAGGCATCCATGTACAAAAGAATCTCTCATAAAATTGAGTAAGAAAGAAAACCTAGTGGAAAAAATTTCCTCCAAAAGAGGGATGGTACAAAATATGCAATAAATGTCCCACCCCCCATAGGAGAGAGAAAAGAGAGATTGTGTAGCTCCCCTAAAGATGATGCTCGAATTCTCCATGTGCTATCCTACTAAAAAGAACCTTTGGATGATCTTCATGAAGCGTCTCTAAATTTTAATGCAACAGTTGATGGTGGAGATGGACAATCCATAAAAGTTGTGATTGCATGACCCTTATATTTATCCATTGCTTTAGAAGATATTGAACTTGATGAAGAATTTACGTTGGATTTAGAAATCTCATGTTGCTCAAGAATATGTGTTAGATGATGAATCCTTTTTGGCATACATATGTTCTCATTATGCCATGATTTCTTGTGAATGACACATTTCATTTTTTCTATCTTGGTTTTCCCTTGATTTAAAAATGTGTCAATTTCATTGGTAGAATACTTCCTTTCCTTATCCTATTGATATTTTTGTTTCTCCCCTTTGTTTGAAGCCTTTTGTTTAAATTTTCTTGCAATGAGGGCTTGAGGTTTAGTGGTCTTCAAGGTGTCCATCTAGATTAACTTATCTTGCTCCCTTATTAAGCTTGTAATGAAATTATCCAAAGATGGCATTTTCCATGTGGCTCTAAGAGCTTTCTTAGTTGAATAAAAGGTGGATACATAAATAGAATATTCAGTGCTTAGTCTTGAAAGAATGGAAAGGATGATCCGATCCTCTTTCTTTTCTATGTCACATTCTTTGAGTTGCTGATGCAGGAGCACCCTTCCAAACTCTTTCTCTTTCTTGTTTTGTTGGTGTGATGCTTCTTATGAAGCCATTGTACATAAAATAATGAGCCATGTGCTCATAGGTCCTAGTTAGGGTCCTAGTGGAGATATTAGGGGACATAAGTCAAGATTGTGATTTTCTTGATAATGGAGGGTATGTGTGTCCTGGAGGTGTTTAGGGGTCCTTCACATCATGGTGGTGTCCTTAGGTTGGCCCATTGTGGGTCGAGGAGTCATGAAGAGCAACATTGGGAAAGTTGCTCAAAAGTTGCAAAAGTTGCATGACAACTTTTAAAAGTTATCAAGCAACTTTTCCACCATGATGTCAAGTTCTTCAGGTTAGCATGGAAAACCCTAGTTTGGGCACATAGACTGAGGCAAAGGTAGTATAAGTACTTGCAAATCCTAAATTCATGGGTTGGATGTCAGACATTGTACGACCCTAGCAAAAATATCAGATTGAGACTGTAAAACTGTTACCAGTCCGTTTGAATGAAGGAAACAAGCGAGTTAATGGATTGAGATACATCCAAAACTATGTGGTCTATCTTTCATGGTGTAAATACTTTCATTTCAAACAATTAGTTTAGGTTTTTACTTGCAGATTGAGTGTGTTTGTAAATAGTTTGTAAATTGTCTTCTTACTGTCCAATTTTGGACAGGATTGTGTAAATGGCTGCATAACTCCATTCCCCGTTGTGGAACCACCATGAAACCATGGGGAATGAGAGTGCAGACCTTGTACCATACTGCAAAACAAGCAGGGCCCTTCAAAATGTAGGAAGGCCAAGAAAAGACCTACTCCTAGGTGAGACTGGACAGTGCCCGGTTAGGAGAGGTTAGATTGCAGAGGTCTTGGAGAGCAAGGTTGGACAGAGGAGAGTACATCCTTTGGAGGAGGTGTAGAGGAGTGTTAGAAGCATCATTGGTGTGAAGGAGGAGCCTCCACCAATCCAAAGAAGGTGGCTTACACACAAAACTTTCACTGTGACCTAGGCAGACCACAAAACCCTCACAAAACCCTTAAAAACCCCAAATTTGCCCTTGGCATTGTACGGCCACTTGGAGGCCCAACACCTAGAAAATCCTTGAGTCCTTGCCAATTGATTGGTAGTCCATTATGAGAGTTTGGGTTGTGTATGCATCGTTTGTGAGAGAAATCCCTAAAGGACGGGGTAGGAGACCTAATTGGTCCTAGTCCTTGTAGCCCTGTTTTGTAAGAAAAAACACAAAACAGTGAAATCGGTAGAAAGGAAACTTCTTGGGGGCACATGGAGGGATGTAAAACATGGTTTAAGAGCTGATTTAACCTTGCTAAGACATTGGAAAGTGTGGAACAAGATTAGCCCTTATTAGCCATAGTAAGGGGTTTTGAGTCTCATGGGAAGGTGAGACCTTAGGAACAACATTGCAACTCATTGGTAGGTGGATTGGGCAAGGTTAGGGGATTCCTCAAGCAAAGGGAAGTCCTAGAGACCCTAGGGTGTGTAGAGAACACTAGGTGATCCAAGGAAAGGATCCAAGAGCATAGACTAGTCTAGTCTATCCCAAACCCCATCCCATCAGATTGGTATCAGAGCCAGTAAAAGACTTGTTGGACTGTGTATGTCTCTATATACTGGTGAATCAGTAGGGGAGAGTAGAATGGTTATTAATGTAGAGCTGGCTAGAGAGGTGGAAGAACAGAAGGAGAAGAATAGACTCCTTGAAGTAGCAATGAGTGAGATAAGGGATAAACTGCACGAAGTGGTGGATCAGAGGACACATGAGCCTTGGGATGAAGACACCAAGGGTAAAGGCAAGAGAACTATAGATTGAGATGACATTATTCCGAAACCAGATCCCTTGTTCAATGAAGAACCTTTTGTGAAGGCTATTAAGGCCTTGAACACTAAAGCCTTTGAAGGATTGCCACATTTCAGTGGAAGAATGGACATAGACATTGTTATGGAATGGATTGAGGGCATGGAAAACCACTTTGAGTGTGAAGGAGTGATAGAGGCTTAGAAGGTTAAAGTTGCCAAATCAAGATCAAGGGGAGTAGCTTTGACATGGTGGAAGTACCTACAAGAAGAAAGGGTTAGCATGGGGAAGCTACCTATTGCAAATTAGAAAGCTATGGTGAGTAAGATTAAGGAAAACTACTTACCAGAGGATTATGAAGTCCAACTTCATAAGAAAAGACAAGGATTGAAGTAAAAAGATCTTGATGTAACTTCCTACACCGAAGAGTTTCAAAAGCTATGTCTTAGATCTAAAGTTCAAGAAGATGAATCTATTAAGGTGGCTAGGTATCTAAGCGGCCTAAAGTGGAACATTCAAGAGGAGATAAGCCTATGGACTCCTACTACTGTTCAGAAATGCCATCAACTTGCTGTCAAGGTAGAAGAGAGGAACAAAAGGAAAGGAGACTCCAATAACAGGGGTAGAGGTAGAGGTAGAGACCAAGTGAATCACCGAGGTGGTTACTAAAGCAAGACAAATGAGCAGAGGAACCAAGGAGAAGCCAAGTTGACTGAGCATGGTAGTGAAACCAATCTCAGAGGAGGACATTCTAGAGGAAGAGTTGCACAAGGTGGTCCAAATAGGGGTAGAGGTACCGGCAAAGGTAACTCCTATTTTGCAACTATGAAGTGTTACAATTGTGGACAATTGGGACACCCGACATATAGATGCCCTGACAAGCCTACCTCATCAAACAGTGGAAAGAGGGTTGTTTATGCACAAGAAGACTCTTCAAGCAGCAAGACACCGGATGTGGACCAGATTGAATCAGAAGTTGGTGAGAATCTGATGTTCAATAGGATTTTGATCAGACAGCCGATTAAGGAGGAACCCAAACATAGGAGAGCATTTTTTAGGGTGAGATGCAAAGTTCTTGGTAAAGTGTGCAAGGTGATAGTTGATACAGGCTCAACTAACAACATCATCTCAGAAGAGGCAGTTAGGAAGTTGAAACTCACAAGAATACCCCACACCAATCCTTACAAAGTGACTTGGTTGAACAAAGGACAGAGTGTGCTAGTCAATGAGTGGACTTGGGTAGAATTTTCTATTGGAGGATATAAGGATAAGATTCTTTGTGATGTGTTACCTATGGATGCATGTCACTTGTTGCTAGGAAGACCCTGACAATTTGACAGGAAGGTGATTTATGATGGAGAGGAGAAATCCATATCATTCAAGAAGGATAGCAAGACCTTCAAGATTCAGTCTTTGAAACAGGATGAAGAGGGCACTTCAAAAACACCTAGTGTTTTAATGGCTACTGGTAAAGAGTTCTTAAATATGCTACATGAGGAGGAGATAGTGATGTGCCATCTTTGTGAAGCCAAAGGAGAAAGCAGACAAGTTGCAGGCATAAATACCCAAGGAGGTAAAGCAAATGTTGCAAGAGTATAAGGATATAGTGAGTGATGGAGCACCTGCAACACTCCCACCAAGAAGGTCTATAAGTCATCAAATAGACTTTGTTCCTGGTGCATCCTTACCTAACAAGGCTGCATATAAGCTCACACCTGACCAGGATAAGGAAGTAGCAAGGCAAGTGCAGGAGTTGTTAGAACAAGGACTGATTAAGAAGAGCATCAGCCCATGTGCAGTCCCGGTAGTGCTAGCATCAAAAAAAGGAGGTAAGTGGAGACTTTGCACTGACTCAAGAGCAATCAATAAGATTACCATAAGGTATAGGTTTCCTATGTTGGCATTATGTGAACCGGCATGAGCCTTATGTAAACTGGCATGAAGACAATGATATTGTGTGTTGTCATTGATGTCAATATGAGACATAGTGTGAACCAGCACATGAGATAAGTGAAGAAAGAGATACCGGCATATGTGTGAATCGGTATATGCCAAAGTGAAGCGGCACATTTGTTCAAAGTGAACCGGCATGCAATTATGAAAACCAACACATGGAAGCACTGTATGACTACCGGTTGGTAAGGCAGCTTCCACTTCGGGTTTCCAGTTGGAGTTTCTCAAGTCTGTGTGACTCAATCGGTGATCTTTGTGTGATGAGTTAGTAGTATGATTCTGGACAGATCATGTTGCCACGTAAGCTCTATGCACATGAAGGATCTTGCATGAAGAAGGCTATTCCTATCTACCTCGGGAATGTGCGAAGTCTGTCAAATTGTGATAACACGTGATGGGTTATCAACCGCTATGAAAACGGTGGATAATGGACGATGGAGAATGTCTTGAGATTGACTCAAGATTGGTGCATTCAATGCAGTATGTTTCAATGGTCAAGATCGAACCATTTGAATTGCTTAACCTAACAGGTTTAGGGTTTAGGGCTTTTGCTACCGACCTGTATGTTCCCTATAAGGTCAATGTTAGGTTTCTGTCTAAAGTTGTTGGAAAAAGTTGTGAGTGTGTATCCAACGAAAGTGATACAAGATTCTTGCCAGACCATAGGAGAAAATAGATACCTGCAAAGTGTATGTGCAGAAGGAAAAGAGGAGCCTAAACGGATCTGTATTAGTATTAAGTACTGTTAACAGATCATTGTAATACCCGTTGATCTCTAACCACTTCAACAGTTGCAAAATCCCCTAACAAGGTAGCCTTAACTGGCTTGATTCAAAATCCCTTAAATCGGGTGGTCTTAACCAGCTTGCTGTAAATCCCTTAACCGGATAACTTGAAGCTAATGAGTTCTAAGAAGCTAGAGAAGCTTAGGAGATCCTTTCAGCTATTGAGTTCTTAAAATTCTCTAACAAGGTGACCCTACCGGGTTTAACCCTTAACCGGGTATCCCTTAACCTGGTGATCCTTAACAGGATCGGTTCCTACCAGAACCTATTGTAATGTTCTTAATCGGACAAGGCTCCTAACATGGCGGACTTCAAAAGAGTTCAAAAAGCAGCTTGTGGGTATTCATCCCCACCGTGGTTTTTCCTAGTTGGGTTTCCACGTGAAAAATATGTGTCATGTGAAATGCTTCTATCTTGTGATGCTTTGTTTTATCTGTTAAGCACATGAAGTTTCTATGTTTTATGCCTGTCTATAAAACATATTGAACTCGTTGTTGTGAAGATTTGATGGTTAGGTCTATTAGTTCATGCATGAGAATATTATGATAACGTGGTATTGAGCTAAGAGAAAAGCTTAGTAATTGACCCGTTCATGATTGTTTGAGTTATTCTGGATGCTACTGGTTGCACTCTGTTTTACCGATATCTATGTTTATCAGTCATTGTGAGCGTCTTCTATCAAACCGGTTTTGGACTGTATTTTGTGTCTGTTCTGATTCACCCCCCCCCCCCCCCCTCTCAGTACCGGTTTGGTATTAGTGGTTCATCATTGAGTTATCATTTGGTATCAGAGCACTCCAGGTCCTCTGTGTTGTAAGCTTAACCACTTGAGGAAAATATCCTAGCCAAATGATGAAGAGGGAAGGTCCAAAGTTCAACAGGGAAAACTTTGGTATATGGAAAGACAGGATGAAGATATTCATCAAAAGTATGGGTGTTCAACACTGGAGTTATGTTGAAAATGTATATGTTGTTCCTACCGGTACTCTCACCGATGACCAAAAGAGAGAGATACAAGAAAATGGGCAAGTCATGGAACCCCTCATCAGTAGTCTATCTAACATTGAGTTTATTGATGTTCAGGACAAGGCAAATCCCAAAGAAGTATGGGATGCTCTTGAAAATATCTATGGTGGTGATGAGCATGTAAAACAGGCTAAGGAAGAGAGCTTGAGAGGAATGTTTGAAGACATGAGAATGGTTGAAGGAGAGACCATTCAGTAGTATGGAATAAGAATCAAAACAATTGTTGGAGAAATAAAGAGTGCAGGTGGCAAAATAGAAGATTCCACTGTGGTAAGTAAAGTCTTGAGATCCTTGTTGCCGGTCTATGCAATAAGGGTTGCTGCTATTCAGGAGTTGAGATCAATAGACAAGTCTAAGGCATCCTTGGACTCCATCATAGCCAAGTTGATAGCCTATGAGCTAAATAGCTTTGATGGTAGTGTTCAAAAGTCAGAATCAACTTTTAAAGCTTTTGCTATACCATCCAGAAAAGGAAAAGAGGCTAGCACTAATGGGGAACCTAGTCAGAACAGAGAGATGAAGGATGAAGAGTTTCTGATGGAATTTGAAGCTCTTCTGGCTAGGAGATTCCCAAAAGGAACTGGTAAATACAAAGGTAAACTACCTTTGAAATGTTTCTCCTGCAACCGGATAGGACATATTGCTATGAACTGTCCTAACAGTGACAACAAGGACAAACTGGAAAGGTTCAAGAAATTCAAAGGAGGAAATCGAAGAAATTGTTTTGTGGCGGTTGATGAAGGTGTCACAGATGAGGAATCTGAAGATGAAGAAAATGAAGACATTGTGTTCGTTGTTGTAAAGGAAGATGTGACAGACAAGAAGGCTCTTGTCTCCCGGTTTGATGATTCCAATGAGTGGATCATTGACAGTGGTTGCTCTCACCATATGACTGGTGACCGGAGCAAGTTTCTATCATTAGAAGAGTATGATGGTGGTGTGGTTCGCTTTGGAAATGATGCACCATGCATGGTCAAAGGCAGAGGGTCCATCTCCTTGAATGGAAAGAGTAGTGCTGACAATGTGTATTGGGTTGATGGTCTCAGACACAACCTTCTAAGTGTTGCCCAGTTAAATGACAGTGGACTCACTCTGCAATTCAAGAATGGAGTTTGCAGAATCAAAGGTAAAGATGGTAAATTGGTAGCCACCGGCATGCAAACTAAAGGTAACCTATTTCATCTAAATGCTAACATAAGTACATGTCTTATGGCTAAGCTTAATGATAGTTGGATATGGCATAGGAGATTCTGCCATGTGAACTTTGACAACATTGTGAAGGCTAGTAAGATCAAGGCAGTTAGAGTGTTGTCGGTGCTGAGCAAACCGGATAATACCTTGTGTAGAGAATGTCAATTGGGGAAAATGTCCTCCTCAACTTTTAAAGGTAAATCTTTCACTGCTAACCACTTGCTTGATCTTGTGCATACTGATTTATGTGGTCCTATGAAAATTAGAAGTGTGCAGGGTGATAGGTACTTCATGATTCTCACTGATGACTGCTCAAGAATGATGTGGGTCACATTCTTGAAAGACAAGTCTGAAGCTTTTGGGAAATTCAAAGCTTTCAGAGCATTAGTGGAAAAGGAAAGCAGTAAAAGGATCAAGTGTCTCAGAACTGATCAAGGAGGGGAATTCACTTCTAGTGAATTCAACAAGTACTGTGAAGAATTTGGCATCAAGAGACAACTATCTGCCCCCCGAACTCCACAGCAGAATGGCCTAGCAGAGAGGAATAACCGAACTGTGGTTGAAGCAGCTAGAACTATGTTGATCCAAGGAAAGGTTGCTCACACCTTTTGGAGAGAAGTGGTGAGCACTGCAGTTTACACTATGAATCGAGTACTCATCAAAAAGGGCAAGGACAAAACTCCTTATGAGTATTGGACACGTAAGACCCCTGTGGTAAATTATTTTAAGGTTTTTGGTAGCAAATGTTACATCAAGAGGAGTGAACATCAAGGCAAATTTGAAGCTAAATGTGATGAAGGAATATTTCTAGGATATTCCACCAAGAGTAAACCTTTCAAGTGCTACAACAATAGGACTCAGAGAATTATGGAAAGCATCAATGTAAGAGTTGATGAATCCTCTGAGAAGACTGAGAAAACCAGCAGTGAGGAAGTTGTAAATGAACCGGTTGCAACCTTCTGGGAACCAGTTGTCAGTCAAGCGAGCACTAGTAATAGTGTTCCTGAACCGGTGAATGTTGATACAGATGAAGATAAGGATGAAGAAGAAAAGCAAGAAGAACCAATTAAGACCATTCCTCGGTATGTCAAGTTGAATCATGACCCCAAGCAGGTCATAGGTGATAAGGATGCAGGAATCCTTACTAGAAGAAAGATCAGAGAAAACTTATGCATGATCTCTGAATTTGAGCCTAAATCATTCAAAGAGGCTCATAATGATGAAGACTGGATCAAGGCAATGGAAGAAGAACTTGACCAGATAGAGAAAAATGGTACATGGTCCTTGGTACCGAGACCAAAGCATAAGAATATCATTGGCACCAAATGGGTCTTCAGAAATAAGTTGAATGAGGATGGCACAATGATTAGGAACAAAGCCAGACTGGTATGCAAAGGATATGCTCAAGAAGAAGGTGAAGACTATGGGGAAACCTTTGCTCCTATAGCCAGATTGGAAGGAGTTTGTATGCTTCTTGCATATGCAGCTTTTAAGAGATTCAAGGTGTATCAAATGGATGTAAAATTTGCATTCCTAAATGGTGTACTTGAAGAGGAAGTATATATTGAGCAACTAGATGGGTTTACCCTATCTGAAGACAGTGACATGGTATGTAGGCTACACAAAGCATTATATGGTCTAAAGCAAGCACCTAGGGCATGGTATGAGCGCCTACATTCCCATCTTGTGAAGATTGGATTTGAGAGGACAAGTGAAGATAGTAATATCTACTTGAAGTCCGAAGAAGATCAGATCCTGATCTGTGAAGTCTTTGTTGATGACATCATCTTTGGTGGAGATGACAAGATGAGTCATGAGTTTGCTGATGAGATGAAGAAAGAGTTTGAAATGTCACTCATAGGGGAGATTAAGTTCTTCATTGGACTGTAGGTCCAGCAGATGAAAGATGGAATCTTCATCACTCAATCCAAATATGTCAAAGAGGTGTTTAAGACTTTTGGCATGGAAGATAGCAAACCGGTTGGTACACCGATGGTGACCAGTTGCAAATTGACAAAGGAAGATGATTCCGCGCTGGTTGATGAGAAGGAATGCCAATCAATGATTGGTAAGTTACACTATGTAGTGCATAACAGACCGGATATTGCACATGTAGTTGGCATCACTGCAAGGTTCTAGAAGAGTCCAAGAGAATCTCACTTGAGTGTAGTCAAGCGGATTCTTAGGTATCTGAAGGGAACAATTGACTATGGATTGTGGTACCCATACAACAATAATTTCAATCTGAAAGTATTCACAGATGCTGATTGGGCCGGTAATGTGGATGACCGGAAGAGCACAATCGGTGGTGCATTCTTTCTCGGTGGTAGACTAGTCTCATGGATGAGTAAAAAGCAGAGTTGCATCTCTCAGTCTACAATGGAAGCGAAGTATGTTGCAGCTTTCATGAACTGTACTCAGACAATCTGGATGAAGCATGTACTGGAAGGCTTCAAGATCCCTGTACCTGAACTGGTAAGTATATTCTGTGATAACACAAGTGCTATCAATGTATCAAAGAATCCGGTTTTACATTCTAGAACCAAGCATTTTGAGCTTAAGTATCATTTCTTGAGGGAAAAGGTTCAGAATAAAGAGATTGCACTGAAGCATGTGTCCAGTAAGGAGCAGTTAGCAGACACATTCACCAAGCCTCTCCCAAAGACAACATTTGTACATTTGAGAGGTGAATTAGGGGTATTGCCCCTTCAGAGGTGAACTAAAAGTGGTTGTTCCACATCAGTCAGGTACTGGATAGACAAATCTTTGGTTGATTGGTGTGTTTAAGGATGCTACTCCTCAGGGGGAGCAGCATAAGGAAACAATGGTGATTGTACCTCCACTTTGGCATTGTTGTCAAAGGGGGAGAAGAAGTGAGGCGAAAAGATATCTGCAGCAAATGGGGAGAAGAAGTGAAGCAAAAAGACATCTGCAGCAAATGGGGAGAAGATGTGAAGCAGAGAAGATATCTTTTGTATATTACCATCAATGCCAAAGGGGGAGATTGTTGGCATTATGTGAACCGGCATGAGCCTTATGTAAATTGGCATGAAGACATAATGATATTGTGTGTTGTCATTGATGTCAATATGAGACATAGTGTGAATCGGCACATGAGATAAGTGAAGAAAGAGATACCGGCATATGTGTGAACCGGTATATGCCAAAGTGTAGCGGCATATGTGTGAACCGGTATATGCCAAAGTGAAGCGGCACATTTGTTCAAAGTGAACTGGCATGCAAGCAAAGTGGAGGCAATTTTGAATTGGCCTGCACCTAAAATAGGGACTGAGGTTAGAAGTTTCCATGGGTTAGCTCAATTCTATAGTAAATTTGTGAGGAATTTCAGTGGTATATGTGCACCAGTCCTTGACACCATAAAAGGAGGCCTTAAAACTAAGTTTGAATGGACTGAGCAGACATACAAAGCATTTCAAATGTTGAAGCAAGAAGTAGCCACACAACCCATCCTTCTCCTACCTACGTTTGATAAACTATTCACCTTGGAGTGTGATGCAAGTGGAGTTGCAGTAGGTGGTGTATTGAGTCAAGAGGGAAGACCTGTGGCATTTTTTAGTGAGAAGCTTAATGAAGCAAAGAAGAAATACTTAGCTTATGACCTAGAGTTGTATGCATTAGTGCAGTCTCTAAAGAAATGGAGGCATTACCTACTTCCAAAAGAATTTGTAGTGTTCACAGACAACCAACCATTGAGTTACATCAACACTCGAGATGCTAAGCAATAGGCATCTGAAATGGATGGAATACCTCCAATCCTTCACCTTCACCATCAAGCATAAGAAGGGGCAGCTTAATAAGGTGGCAGATGCATTAAGCAGGAAGTTGTTGACAGTTCAAGAGTTACAGTTGCAGAGCATAGGAATAGAAGGTTTCAAAGACCTCTATGAAGGAGATGAAGACTTTTCAACAACTTACAAGGTTTGCAAAGAGTTTGAGAACCATTTCCATGGTGAGTATGCAGATTACACTCTCCAAAGTGGTCTCTTGTTCAAGGGTAACCAGTTGTGTGTACCTAGAGGATCTATGAGGGAGAACCTCATCAAAGAGAAACATAATGGCAGTTTGAGTGGACACTTTGGGATAAACAAAACCTTGGACTTAGTACAGAGGTACTACTATTGGCCAAAGTTGCCAAGGGATGTGAAAAGATATGTAGAACAGTGTGGTGTATGCCAAAGAGCCAAAGGTGGATCAGGCAATGCCGGTTTATATCAACCATTACCGGTCCCAAACAGACCTTGGGAATGTGTAAGCATGGACTTTGTAGTAGGACTTCCCAAGACAAAAATAGGTATGGACAACATCTATGTGGTAGTAGATAGATTTTCCAAGATGAGTCATTGTATCCCATGAAAGACTACACATGATGCAAGCTATGTTGCACATCTCTTCTTCAAAGAGATTGTTAGGATTCATGGACTCCCTTTAAGTATTGTTTCAGACAGGGACAACAAATTCATGGGTCATTTTTGGCAAACATTATGGAGGAGACTAGGAACCAACTTGTCATTTAGCTCAGCTTACCATCCACAAACAGATGGTCAAACTGAAGTCATCAATAGGGTGTTAGGTAACTTGCTGAGGTGTTTAACTAAGGAATATGGCCAGACATGGGACCTAATCATTTCTCAAGTAGAGTATGCATATAATGATAGTGTGAATAGAACCACTGGTAGAAGTCCTTTTGAGGTGGTATACGGCAGACATCCAAGAGGAGTATGTGAGTTGAGAAACCTTGGTAGTTTGGAAATGAAGAGTGGGCAAGCAGAAGACTTCACTCAAACCATCAAGGAAGTTCAGGAGCAAGTTAAGCAGGCCATCCTTGACTCCACTCAAAAACTGAAAGCCAAAGTGGATGAGAAAAGGAGAGAAGATCAGTTCAAGGTGGGTGACTATGTGATGGTCCATTTGAGTAAAGCTAGGATGCAAGGTGGTAAGCCTACCAAACAGCAGATGAGAAGGGTAGGACCTTGTAGAATCCTGTCGCAATATGGTAAGAATGCCTACAAAGTTGACCTGCCTTCAGATTTAGCTATATCACCAGTCTTTAATGTGGCTGACCTGATCATGTACAAGGGTGAGATAGCAGGGCAGACTGAGAACCAAGCCAAGGTACTGCAGGACCTTGATGTTAATGTCTTACCACAGGTGAAGAAGCCTAAATCATAGGAGATCTTGGAATCAAGGGTGAAGAAGTCAACTAGACACCAGGTCTACATGGAGCACTTAGTGAAATGGGCAGATCAATCAGTATCTGAAGCTACATGGGTGGAGGAGAGCAGGTTCAAGGCACTTGGAATAGACCCGTCTCTCATCTCTTCTTCTATTTCTTAATTGTGTGCAGAGGGGGACTATGGTGCAGAAGCACCCTTCCAAACTCTTTCTCTTTCTTGTTTTGTTGGTGCGATGCTTCTTATGAAGCCATTGTACATAAAATAATGAGCCATGTGCTCATAGGTCCTAGTTAGGGTCCTAGTGGAGATATTAGGGGACATAAGTCAAGATTGTGATTTTCTTGACAATGGAGGGTATGTATGTCCTGGAGGTGTTTAGGGGTCCTTCACATCATGGTGGTGTCCTTAGGTTGGCCCATTGTGGGTCTAGGAGTCATGAAGAGCAACATTGGGAAAGTTGCTCAAAAGTTGCATGACAACTTTTAAAAGTTGTCAAGCAACTTTTCCACCATGATGTCAAGTTCTTTAGGTTAGCGTGGAAAAACCTAGTTTGGGCACATAGACTGAGGCAAAGGTAGTATAAGTACTTGCAAATCCTAAATTCATGGGTTGGATGTCAGACATTGTACGACCCTAGCAAAAATATCAGATTGAGACTGTAAAACCGTTACCAATCCGTTTGAATGAAGGAAACAAGCAAGTTAATGGATTGAGATACATCCAAAACTGTGTGGTTTATCTTTCATGGTGTAAATACTTTCATTTCAAACAATTAGTTTAGGTTTTTACTTGCAGATTGAGTGTGTTTGTAAATAGTCTGTAAATTGTCTTCTTACTGTCCAGTTTTGAACAAGATTGTGTAAATGGCTGCATAACTCCATTCCCCGTTGTGGAACCACCATGAAACCATGGGGAATGAGAGTGCAAACCTTGTACCATACTGCAAAACAAGCAAGGCCCTTCAAAATGCAGGAAGGCCAAGAAAAGACCTACTCCTAGGCGAGATTGGACAGTGCCTGGTTAGGAGAGGTTAGATTGTAGAGGTCTTGGAGAGAAAGGTTGGATAGAGGAGAGTACATCCTTTGGAGGAGGTGTAGAGGAGTGTTAGAAGAATCATTGGTGTGAAGGAGGAGCCTCCACCACTCCAAACAAGGTGGCTTACACACAAAACTTTCACTGTGACCTAGGCAGACCACAAAACCCTCACAAAACCCTTAAAAACCCCAAAATTCACCCTAGGTATTGTACAGCCACTTGGAGGCCCAAAACCTAGAAAATCCTTGAGTCCTTGGCAATTGATTGGCAGTTTATTATGGGAGTTTGGGTTGTGTATGCATCGTTTGTGAGAGAAAGCCCTAAAGGACCGGCTAGGAGACCTAATTGGTCCTAGTCCTTGTAGCCCTGTTTTGTAAGCAAAACACAAAACAGTGAAATCAGTAGAAAGGAAACTTCTTGGGGGCACATGGAGGGATGTAAAACATGGTTTAATAGCTGATTTAACCTTGCTAAGACCTTGGAAAGTGTGGAACAAGATTAGCCCTTATTAGCCATAGTAAGGGGTTTTGAGTCTCATGGGAAGGTGAGACCTTAGGAGCAGCATTGCAACTCATTGGCGGGTGGATTACACAAGGTCAGGGGATTCCTCAAGAAAAGGGAAGTCCTAGAGACCCTAGGGTGTGTAGAGAACACCAGGTGATCCAAGGAAAGGATCCAAGAGCATAGACTAGGCTAGTCTATACCAAACCCCATCCCATCAGTTGCACTTTAACACTTAAGTTTAGGTTCTAGAGATAGTTTAGACGTAGTAAGCCAAAGGCTCGATCACATATATTAAACCACTTTTCCTTATATTTTGTTGCAATGGGCTCTTTTTCAATACCCATAGTTACCCTATATAACCCTTGATTATTTATCGTAAAGGAAATGGTCAAATTTTCATTCATGGTAATTGAAGGATATTAAGGGATTAATTTGGTTTTGTTGAAAACCATGCTTAGTAGATTTGGTTACAAAAACTCAATGATAGAAAGAAATTATGAAAGAGAAATGTAGAAGTGTTCAATGACACAACTCACAAAAGTGCACAATGGCAAAACTCAAAACATCTTTCTTGATTATGGATGACAACCTCATTGAGTTTGACGCTTTATATATTTTAGTGTATAAACAATTTCAATAAAACAAAACATTTATACTTTATATTATAATATGTTACCGTTTCCAATAAAGTGGGTAGTGAACTATAACAATACTCTTAGTTTACCTCTACTCATGAACATGATTTGGTTCTGGGAAAGTTGTGGTCTTGGGGGGAGCACTCTCTCTCTATTAAGCCATGGACTCCTTCGTTCAACCCCCTTACTAAATCTTTGACTGTTCGTCTGGTTTGGGTCCGCCTGCCCAATCTTCCCCTCCATTTTTGGGAACCTTCTTGTTTCGAGGCCATCGGTAATTCCATTGGCAGCTTCTTGAAGGTTGATGATGTCACGTACTCCATGGGTCATTCTACCTTTGCCCGTCTATTAATTGATGTCAACATATCTTTGCCCCTTCCCATGGATGTGGTTCTTATGGTTGGGGATAGGCCTTCGATTCAACCGTTGAATTATGAGGTCCTCCCCTTTCATTGTTGAATGTGCTTCTCAATGGGTCACTTACCTTTGGACTGTTCTCTCTCTCGCTGTAGAGGTGTTGCTACTTGGTGGAAGGACGCTACTGAAGATCATTTGATATCATCTGATAATCAATGCTTTTGACTTTGTTTTGGTTGATTCCTCTTAGGAGGACAATGTTGTTGATGTCCATGAAGTCCCAACTCATGTGGCTCCAACTTTGGATTCAACTCATGTCACCTTCGACTTGCAGCTCTACTGCACATCTTTTGCTTCTGCTCCTGAAGCCACTCCTCTGCAGCAGTCCTTTGTTGTTGTTGTTCTGCAGCAGTCGACTGTTGCCTCGCTGCTGCACTCCCTCGAACCTTCTGATGGTATCCAAGCAGAGACCTTACCACTTGATCACTCTCTTGATGGTCCCAAGGACAATATTGCCTGGCCTGTTGTTTGTCGTAGGCGAAGGGGGAAATTTTCCTCGCACCCCCAAACCCCTCTTGGTGCAGGTGTCCCTACCCCTCCTTGAGTTGGGTCTGGGTTGTTGTTGATTTGTAAGATTTTGTTGTTGCATTTGTATTATTGATAGTCTCTAACTATGTAAAGGGTCGACACCCTAGTTATCGCTGCTTTTTAATAAAAAACAATACTCGTAATTTGAGTGACTATTTTTGTCTACTTTCACACAAAAACTTAAAGTTTTCTTTTTAAATGAAATGACTATTACACATGTTAGAAATTTTAAACTACAATCAATAGTGCCACATTATATGAAAAAAAGATCCCTTACAAAAACAACACATTTCACATGTAAAATCAGAGGTCCACTTTTGAGTGCTGCAAAATCAATGGAAATATATCAGGAAAAATTAAAACTCGCAATTATCCCATGCAAATCAAAGGAATGATTTATATGGATTCTTTGACGCTTTTTATTATGGTATTGATTTCAGACTACAAAGATCTTTATGTCTGTAGTATGGAAAGATGGGAATGGCTATCCAACTCCTAAGATACACCAAGACATTCATTATAATATATGAGAGACATTTATGTCTCAGTACATCCTAATGACTGAATAACTGGTTCGTGAAAGAGTGTTCTTTCCTTGCATGTGGGTGAATAACTGGTTCGTGAAAGAGTGTTCTTGCCTTGCATGTGGGTACCGAATCGCTCCAAGAGGCTGCCAGCAGGTAACATGCAGAGGAAGAAACTCTTTGTTGAGATGCTATCTAGGTGCAATGTAGAGTCAATATCAATGTCACTTCACAAAGTTCTCATGTGCAGAGATAAGTATTTGACCAGGCCATTTAGATATTAGCAAAGTGAGAACAGACGTAGACAAGAAGTGGGTTGCTTGGAAGCTGCCACAAATGCATAATATATTCATTATTGAACACCAAGTCGTGGATAAGCTTGGTTTTGTGAGCATATTATGCCTTGAACCTACAAAGGATATTCATGGACTTACCTTTTAAAATACGGATATTCATGGACTTACCTTTTAAAATGCCACAAATTCTCATTAGTTCTCTCTCGGCAGATACAACATGCAAATCGGACCTTTTATATAAGAAAATCGAGCTCCAAATAAGGTTTTGAAGCATGAAAAGTGATGGCGGCCTGTAATGTGATGGAGAGAAGACAATGTTTTTCATACCCACCAATATAATTGATCTGCTCGTGGCTTGTGTTGGATCTTTCGGTGTGAGAAGGGTGCATAGAATGCCAGAAGGAATGTGGGCAACTTCCTCAGAACCCCCTGCATGCTATGAGAGGAGGTGTTTCATGAGCAACCACCTGCATTTTGTGAGTGGGAGAAGAGGTGTTTCCCTCCAATCCAAGTTGATACGCTAAAATGAAATTTTAATTCTCAACCTTTCCTTGAACTCAGTGTAGGTCACCAAAGATCAATGCATGACATCCATATGCTTTATAACGCATGTGTTAATGCATGTTCAAGCCAACTAATGAACCAGAGTTAGCTCTGATACCATGTTGGTGTGATAGGATCAATGTGGACGAGAGCAAGCACCAAACCTACAAGAATACACCACAAAGCAAGCAAATGAAGCTCTAAGAAATTTGTAAATAGATTGATCGGTGAAGAGATAAAATGGAATACGTATAGAATCAGGAGTTTGAGTTTGTATAAAAAAAGCTCAACACAAGGTGGCGTGGATGCTCTATTTAGGATGGATGAAGAGGGAAAATGGAATCATATTTAAAAAAGAAAGAAAGATGGTGTAGAATCAAAATCATGAGCTTGAGTTTGTATAAAAGAGTTCAACTCAAGGTCTCAAGAATGCTCTACCAAGTGACAAATGAGAAATGTCACATATCTTTGAAGAATTCAACTAATTTTTCAATTGAGACATCATCACATAAGGTGGCTTAATACATAAAGTAGAATCAAATCAATTAAATAATAATTTTACTCTAACCATTGCAAGTATTATAATGATCTCTCTCATTTTATGTACAAATAATATGCATTTATATCATGGATTACTAAGTATGCTATGTCATAAGATTTCATGATCATTGTTGTATGCAAACACAATGCTCCACATTCTTCTATTCCAATTTGTCCTCTTCTTAATATGATACAACTCTATTTACCAATAGATAGGCACCAATTTGGAATCATTTTGATCAATCTCACACCTCAAAATAAATAAAATGTTAATTAGTAGTTTAATACTAAGCGAGTCCTTTATGTATGCTTATGACCCTCAATATAACCAAGGAATTACCATTAAGTGAACTTTCAACATATATATTTCATGTGATCTATGTTTGATAGTTTTATAAGCTATATATAGGGGTTTTGAGATAGATAGATGTACTTGGTTCAATGACAAATTTTGGAAGTGAATAGGTTGGGTTTGGCTGTCAATATTAATTGTTTTCATTTGTGATTTCAATTATGCTTAGGTATACCCACTGGAATGCACTCTTGATTCTAAGCTAAGATCAAAGCGCAGGAAATGAAACACGCTCTCATAGAGTTGGCCTTTAACCCTCCACAATTTGTTAATGAGATGAGTTCACTTGCATGACAACAATCCTAGCCTTGTGAGAGAGATTTTGTTCTAGGAAGTAGAGTAGTTATTTTCGGAGCCAAAAATACATCATTGCTAGGGTAATCTAAAAGTAGTATATTATTGTTGCTAGTGGTGTATAATTCACATTTTTTGGGGTCATCTTCATAACTTGTCAACTCACACCAATAGAATGACATTTGTTACTCATGATATAAAGAGAAAATATTTTGAGAACCTTGGTCACTTAAGTGTTTATAGTTCACATATTGTTTGGGCGAGCTTGATGGCCTATCAACTAGCCCCAACAGAATGACACCATTGTCAAGGATATGTCAGTCATCTTTGAGCCTTTGGAAACTAGAAATATATATATTTTTTTTAGTAAAATATTTTAGTAGCTAGATTTGTGGTTGGGTACATTTGGCATCCCATCACCTAACACCAATAAAATGACATTTTTTGTGGATATGTTAGCCATTGTAGGTGAAATCTAATCTTGCTTCATATTTTAAAGACCTCAACAACTTGATTTCTAGTTTTAGCTTAGTGAATTTGTGGTTGGGTAAGTGTGGCATACTGCCAACTTATGCTAACAAAATGGCATTAAAAATGAAAAGGATTTTTTGGTTGAGAAGACATTGAAGACTAGATGTTGGTGGCTATGACCCATAAGTTGCAATTGTGCCTAGGAGGCTAGTAATTTTTCAAGGATTTCCTCATTTTTGGTGAGGTGATGACTTTTTTGTCAAAGAATGAAATGATTTCTCTTGCTCATGTTTCATGAGCACTACATCGAGGTGATTTCAACTAATAATAAGGTATCTTGAATTCCTTTTCTATATTTAAAGTAGGGTTTCTTTCTTAGTAAAGATTTTTTTATTTTTTTCTACTACTCAAGTAATTTGTAACCAACCATGTATGATTGGAATGGACTCATTTATCATAGGGGTACCTCAACAAATGCGTTATATCTTTCAAACCCTAGATGTTATGATAGATCAAATGTACAAAAATATTATGAGGATGAACCTCCATGTTGTTCATATGACCCAAAACAAAATAAAAAATTCACATTTAAAAATACAAGCATTCATACTTGAGAATGAGTTGAGGATAGGATAGCTTGAAAACAAATGTGTAAAAAGGGTCAAATCTCTACGATAAAAAACACACCTTCTTGTTATAAATAAATGGGCTTCTCCATCCATGGTTGTTCTACTAGACCCTATTTACAAGCAACTTGACCTTTCTTGGGTCAAATATGAAACGAAATTATGAAAGCTTTGATGTATATACATTAATTTCTAGGCTTGATGGGTATGATTATTCGGAGGGAGATGCACATGTTGATGTGTTTTTATATTTCATGGAAAAATATCAATTTGAAGATGAAGACATATAGATAAGATTTTTGTTAAGTCACTATAGAGAAAAGAAAGTGATGCTCTGTAAAATGGGGGAAGGTTAGACTAGAACCTGTGGTGGAATAACACACAACAACCCAAGAAACCGTTAGTGTTAATCCATTCAAAAACTAATCTAAGCAGGCATATCAAAAGAGAAATAAAAAAAATGAAGAAATTTTTAACTAGTAAAGTAAATATAATGAGACATCTCCAAATGCCTCCTAGCATGCTCTTAGCTCCTTCTCCTTTGTTCCTCTCCTCTCCAAGTTCCAAACTAGTGTAGCTCTCAGCAACTTTTTGCACTACGGATGCTTATGGAGGTTCAAGATTGAAATGTTTATTCTAAAATGCCATGCAAATGTGAATAAAAGCCAATATTAGATGCTATGATGCTAAAATGATTTATTTTAGGCCAAAATAACCAGATATTAGTGATTTATGTTAAAATGCTCTTTAGAATTTACTATAACTTAGATGCATACCAGTTTTTAGGATCTGGATTATGAAGAAATGGGCTCTATTTATAGGAAAAATGGAGCAATGGATGGTTGAGATTGAGTAATCTCAACAAGGGTCAGGATTGAATGATATTCAATCCATGTGAGGACTTTCAACCCAATCCCAGGATGACAAGTGTCAATGTGAGATAGGTTGAGAGGAGAGGGAATAAGCATTAAATGCTTGACATGACCTGAGAGTTAACTTAGGATTTAAGGTCAAAGTTGGGTTGAGTGAATAAATTCTTTACTCAAAAAATAAAGCTTTTATCCAATGGATAAACTCTTGTGCAAGGGCAAAAGGGATAACCATGGTCAAAGCAATAAATGTTTGAGAAGACACATGAGTCAAATGAGGGTTGAGTTAGGGGTTAACCATAAATGATAATGTAAGAGCCATTAATGGTTTGGAAGACTTTAGAGGTTAGCTTGTTGAACACACCAAACATTTAATGCTTTTCAAAGACTTTGAAGTTTTTGAGAAGTGACTCCAAGTTGCTTAGGAATGTGACAATAATTAGGGGATGGATTAGGCTAATTGATTAGGATTAGATAGGTTCTAGAAGAATTTAGGAAAGGGATTTAGGCGACAAGTGGGAGATGTAGGAAAATGCAAGTGGGGGGAATAAATGATTTAAATAAATATTTTATTTAATTTATTTAAAAGAAGAAAGGGGATTAAATTGAATAAATAGGATTTATTCATTTAATTGATTGTGAATTTGGTTGAATGAATGAATTAAAATAAATTGAATAATTTATTTAATTAATAGGAGAATGTTTGAAAATGAATTAATTAAATATTAATTTAATTAATTGATGGCTAGTGGAATTTTAATCAAATAAATACGAAATATTCATTTAATTAAAATGGATAGATTTATGTGACTATAGAAAGATTTGGTACAATGGTTTCCTTAAGCATCTTGTTGCTTTGTGCAACCATCTGGTGGCTAATTTGAAGAGGATTTCATCTTGCATTTAGATCCTATTATTCTTGTTGAAGAGTTAGAAAATATCAAGTGGTAAGGGGGAGAGTTTAGCATGGATTTCAACCACATGTTTGTTGTTGCTCTTTCCAATATCCCAAAAGAATTTAGACCTAGAACACCTTCCCATGTTGATATGTTTATTGAAGCCTATAATGTTACTATAGGTTTCAATTAAATATACAAAGAATTTAATTTGATTGACATGGATTAGGTGTTGGTGATCTAACATATCCTTAAGGCTTGGTAATCTCCCAAGTGCTAAGGATTTCAAACCCTAGAAGATAACAACAAACCTATCTTCAAGTTGCGCAACTAAGGACCAATAATTAAGATTGGTAAGACCTCCTTCACTTATAAATATGTAAGACTAAAGGGGGTTTTGTAAGATGACAGGTTTATGGTAAACATAATTAAAGACCCCCTTAATGCAAACTATACCCAAAGCATAATGTATCCCAATAATGGTGTCATAATATATCTATTTTCTAGTTTAGGCATGTAAGGGTAAGCACCTAATAAACATATAGTCTTCCATATGAATGTCCCAAAATGATTTTCATGAAACCCCTTAGATTGTTATGCATATTCAGATGTTGCAACACACTAAACTAATGGAACTGAAGAGATGTTTAAGTTGATTGTTTTTTAGCGCATTTAGGACTATGAGAGAGAGAGAGGGGTCCCTATATCCATTGGGAAATAGAGTCTTTGGAACCACACAAAATATATAATAACTAAAACTAAGGTGACACCTTAATCAAGATATCACGAAAGACTATGTTGTTCTGAAAACACAAGCAAGCTAGGCTCTACATGTATTCTTAGGAAACCAACAAATAGTTGCATAATATTAAGTGAACCTATGTGGTAATCCTTGAGCAAACATAAACACTTATTATGTTGAAAAGTTGCATAGATTTTACAAATTATATATGGCTAAGAAATTAAACTACATTAGAAATGCAACTAAACATTGAAGGAGACATTCAACTAAGGATGATTCTTTCATTAATCAATTAGAATACAATGGTTACAAATGTCTATCACATATTTTTGGTAACACCTTGATCATTAAAATTTTAGAATACCTCTACCCCAAAATAGAAAATCAAAACCCCAAGACTTCACATGAATACTCTTTCTTTGCGAGCTTTGCTACCACACTCTCGTGTCTATACTATGTCTTCTCTTTTATTCGTCTCATGGGTATCAAGAAGAATTAGGGCACATGAAACATCAAGGAACCCTAACCTATGTCACCATCAATCTTGTGGTGGTAGTTGGACACACAAAATAAATTTTTGGCAATCACAAAAAGTACGAAGGGATGTCTTTGTAGGCCAATCACATCTAGCATCAATAATTTTGAATATTGAGTTCATTGTAGGATGAAATTGATCGCATAGTTATCGACCTAGAGGATGAATCTAACGAGATTGTGCTTGCAATCAATAAATGTAATATGGGTGTCGCTTTTCTCATTGGGAGTTTTGATGATAGCGTTTAAATTTCTTGTACAACCTTAAGTGTTAGAGTTATCTTGTATTAGCTAATAGTTAATTATTTAATTATTAGTCTCTTATACTCTACGCTTAAGCTACACTTAGGCATTTAATAATATTGTAGGTATTTAATAATTATTCTAATTATTAAATACTCTTCATCTCTTTAGGGTTGCATATCTTTAGGGTTTCTTTTTCCTTTCATAAGGATTGTATTGTAACTTTTCTTATTATTCCCTCTCTGAATGATAATCTCTTTTTCGGAGCCTCTTTTGTGTTCAATCTCCAATCTTCTCTTGTGACAGGTATTCTTGCATACAGATGCTCTTGGGATCTCAGAAGTTGTATTTTCTAAACTTCTTCATGGTATCAGAGCTTTCATTTGTTGTTGTTTGTCCTTGATTTCTTTTTTAGAATATTTTCTCTAGAGGTAAGGGTTTCAGTTATTTTTTAGAGGTTTTAGTTTGGATCTAGGGTATCTTTTTTTTATTTCTGGGCATTTTGAGCTCAAAAGGACCTCACCATTGAGCTCAAAACACCCAAAAACCCCCATTTTCATATAAAATTTGTCTAGTTTGGACAACTTTAGCTCTAGGAAATTTTTTATTTTATTTTGCCCTCTTTCTGGCACGTTTCCTGAGGCAAAAAAATAAAAATAAAAAAAAATCCAAAAAGTTTGATTTTTGGGCAATTTAACGGCTTGCCCAGGCCAAAACTGTTATGGCTCACCGGGGCTAGCCCAACCGGCAGCCGCAAGCACCTTGAGGACTAGGAGCCGCCAGCGCTCCTCCGACCGCCAGCCACCTCCCCTGCCCGTAGCATCAGTCTTGCCACCGCCGCCTAGCATCGCTGCCGCCCGGCACCCGACGGTCGTCGCTCGGCCTACCGCCGCACTGTGCCCAACCATCGTCGCCTTATGCCCATTGCCTAGCCGCCACCCAACCAGAGAGCCGCCACTCCTCCTCTAGCTTGCTCTTGCAAGCCCTTTTGACAGGGGGGAGGTTTTTTTGTCATAACTTGGGCAAACAGAGTCAGATTTTCGAAAATGAATAGGTTCCAAAAAGCTCTTTTCGAGCTCTACTCATATTTGGAGGTGATTTTTTTTTATTTTTTCATCAAGTACTATTTTGTTGCCATCCAAGTCAGCACTCTATTTTTCACTCTGGGAGCCATATCTTGGGCAAACGAACTCCGTTTTCAGAAAACGGATAGGCGTTGGAAAGGTCATATTTGGAGTTATCGTTTCCAAAAATATCACCAGGTACACAAGATAGTGTTTGACGCTTTTTCCTAGCTCTTGTCTTCTTTTCTGGCTCTCAGATTGTACTGGTTTTTTGTTTCACATATTTAGGGCGGTGTTTTTTTTTTTTTGATATTTTTTGTAACTTACTTCAGAAAATCATAACACCTAAGCTCAAAATAACAAAAAAACCCCTTCTACATCTTTTGTCTAGTTTGAAAGATCACTTAATTTAAAAAAATCAAGAGTAGGTTCAGGTACAGGTGCCCATGGCAAATTCTTTAGTTGAGCTCCTTACATCTCAGAACTATTACCTCTGGAAATCGCGTATGACGAGGCTTCTCAGATCAAGGGGGTTGTGATCTTGTTTGGATGCGGATCAATAGCTGTTGCAGCGTCCTTTTGAGATTCTTCAACACCAGAATAAGATGGATGAGGCTATGGGTGTCATCTCCTTACATGTTTCAGACAGCTTGCTTTTTCACCTTGATGGTTTGTTCACTCCTTGGGCTATGTGGTCCAAATTTGAAACTCTCTTTGGTACTGTCAATGAGTTCAGAGAACTACAGATTGAGGCAGAGCTTTCTTCCTTGTTACCTGAATCTTTTCCTCGCATTGAGGATTTTCTGAACAAGTTCAAAACCACCAAATATATCCTTCACAGTTGTAGTAAAAATAAGACAGACCCAGAGTGTATCAACCTGATTCTCTCTAAGCTTCAAGGTCCCTATCAGATATTTGTTTCCACCTTTTATTCTACTATGGATGCAATGGGTACACGCTTCACCATTCCTACTTTTGATGTGTCCTGTGATCACTTGACTTGTGAGCAGGCTCACCTATCTCAGTTGGACACTCACAGGATCAAAGCCGAAAACATTGGTTGCTCAAACATCTAAAGAGAACAAGAAGCAAAAACTGAAGCCTAAGAAGGATTCAACTGGCAGTGAGCGTTCCTCCAAGCCACCACCTAAGTCTAATTTCAAACCGAAGTCCTATCCCAAACAAGAGCACTCTTCTAAGTCTAGTGAGTCTTCCTCCAAGACTAAGAAGACGTCAGATGAACTTTGCAGTTTCTGTGGCATAAAAGGTCATCCAGTTTCTTCTTGTTGGAAACGATTAGAGGCCTTGGAAGCAGCCATGCAACAAAATCATATTTCTCCTCCTTAGCCTCCATCTTCCTCTTCTATTGGGAAAGGACATGCTCTTTCTGCATGAGTTCTTCCTTCTGCATCCACTTGGATTTATGATTTTGGGGCTCTCACCACATGACACACTCACCGCAGCTTGTTACCTCACTTGCTCATAGTAATACTTTACAGATTGCAGTTGGTGACTCAACACAACTTTTAGTTTCAGGTTCAGGTTTTGTTCCGTTGACAGGTGGTTGTTTTCAGGATGTTTTTTCGATTCCTGACATTTCTATGAACCTCCTCTCTGTTTATCAGATTTTTCATTCTGGCTCTGGAAAAACGGTTGAGCTCTCACCACATGATGTGGTTATCCAAGAGCTCCATGATCCAGATTTGGTTGTGGCTACTAGAAGTGTTGATCTTGATTCTCGATTATATCGGTTTGATGGCTTTGAGAGTCCAGATGGTTCAGGTGTTTCTCTTATAGCACATGCAGACTCAGTGAGCAGATTGTGGCATGAGCGTTTTGGCCATGTCAACTACAGATACTTACAGCAGATGAGCACACAGGCACTTGTTGTTGGGTTCCCTCAGATATCCTGTACTAATGGTGTATGTCGAGGTTGTGCACTTGGAAAGCATCATCGTGATCCTTTTCCTACAGGCAGAGCCATCCGTGCTAAGGCACCCTTGGATTTGATCCACATTGATCTTATGTCATTTCCGACCCCATCTTTTTCTGGGTCCAAGTATGTGCTCACTTTCATTGATGACTTCTCCAGACGCATATGGGTGTACTTTCTTAAGTACAAGTCTGATGTCTTTGATTCATTTCGAGTCTTTACGATATTTGTAGAGAGCCAGTCTGGTCTTTCTATCAAGAGGATACGCACAGATAATGGGAGAGAATATGTAAATCAGGTTTTTATGGATTTCTGCACCAAGCATGGTTTGCAGCATCAATTATCAGTTCCTCACACCCCTAAACAAAATGGTGTTGTTGAGAGAAAGAATAGAACACTAAGGGAGATGGCCAATTGTATGCTTCAGTCACATTCTATGCAACCTACTTTTTGGGCTGAGGCAGTTAATTGTGCCACTTATATTTAGAATCGAATGCCTCATAAGGCATTGTGCTAGTTGACTCCTGAGGAGGCTTGGTCCCATGTCAAGCCTGATGTTTCTTCATTCCGAGTTTTTGGTAGTGAGGCCTGGGCATTTATTCCAGATGCTCAGAGGAAATCCATGGAGAGGAAGAGTCAACCACTCATTTTTGTTGGCTACTGTATGGATGTTAAGGCATACGAGTTGTTTGATCCTGATTCCAGAGAGGTCCTGTTTAGGCGAGATATCCAGTTTGGTGAGCGCCTTCCTCAGATGGATTCTCCATCAACAGATTCTCCCTCACTTCCTCCTCCTCCCTCTTCACCTTTTGAGGATTCCTTCTTCCTTGAGGATGATGTAGATGATGGTCCACCTTCACCACCACCACCACCCGCTGCTCAACCTTTGCCCAAGTGGGCTCGGTTTACAGTTGATGTTGTTGGTTCTATGACAAGTGATCCTTCTGACACTTGTCGTACTCGTGCACATACATCTGGTTCTAGTCTTCTGAGTCATGCCATTTCAGATGATCCTCAAAAAAATTTCGTGGCGACAAGTCACCTGGAGTGGGATAGGGCCATGGATGAGGAGTATTCTTCTTTGATGAAGAATCATACTTGGGATCTTTGTTCTCTTCTAAAGGGAAGAAAGTTGGTTCCGTGCAAGTGGATGTATCGTACCAAGTATGTTGCATATGGTTCTATTAATAAGTATAAGGCTCATCTTGTTGCGAAGGGGTTTTCTCATGTGGAGGGTATTGATTACTCCAAGACCTTTGCTCCTGTCGCCAAGATGAATTCTATTCGCTTTGTCCTTTCTCTGGCAGCTTCATGGGGTGGACAATTTTTTAGATGGATGTGAAGAGTGCTTTCTTGCATGGAGACCTTTGTGAGGAGATCTATATGGAGCAGCCTCAGGGTTTTGTGAAGGATTCCTCTTTGGTTTGCAGACTTCAACGTTCATTACATGGTCTCAAACAGGCTCCTCAGGCCTAGTATGAAAAGATGGACTCTTTCTTTCTCTCCACACTCTTTACACGTTGTCATTCTAATCACATAGTTTATATTCAACATCAGGGAGATGATATAGTTATTCTTGTGATCTATGTTGATGATCTTATCATTATCGATAGCTCATCCTCCTTGATTCAGGATATTCAGTGAGCCTTGATGGAGCAGTTTGAGATGACAGATCTTGGCCTTCTGCACTATTTTTTGGGCCTACAGGTTATTCAGTCTTCCGATGGGATTTCCATACTTCAGCAGAAGTATGCTCTTGATATGCTTCATAGATTTGACATGCTTACTTGCAAGCCTGCACCCACACCTTTTCAATCTGGTGTTGTTTTGTCTCCCACTTGTTCTACACCTTCCGTGGATTCTACCTTATATCAACAGTTGGTTGGCAGTTTGTTGTACCTGACCCATATGTGTCGGGATATTTCTTTTGTGGTTGGTCTTGTCTCTCAGTTCTCCCATGATCCTCATGAGAGCCATTCACAAGCAGCCAAACGTATTTTGAGGTACATTTGAGGCACTACACAGTTTGGCATTCACTATACTTGAGGATCCCCTCACATTGTTGGCTTCACTGACTCGGATTGGGCTGGTGATGCTAAGATCAAAAGTCTACTTCTGGCTTTATTTTTTGCCTTGGTTCTGGTCCTATCACATGGTCTTGCAAGAAGCAGTCTACTATTGCATTATCATCTATAGAGGTTGAGTACCGAGCAGCGGTGTTAGCCAATCAGGAGGTTTTATGGCTTCAGCAGTTGATGATTGAGTTTGAGTTCTCTCCTGATAGTCCCACTATTCTTTGGTGTGACAATTAGAGTGCCATTCATCTTTCCTGCAACCCAGTGGAGCACCAAAGGTCTAAACACATTGAGCTTCACATGCACTTCATTAGACAGTTGATTCAGGATGACTTTCTCATCTTGGAGTACATTCCTACAGAGGAGCAGGTTGCTAACATCTTCACTAAACCTTTCCATCTCCGCGCTATCTTCAGTTGCGCTCTATGCTTGGGGTGAAGGAAGTTGTCCTAGGGGGGTCTCATTGAGGCCTTCCTTCCTTCATGTTTCTTTTTGCATGCTTTTTCCCATCTCTTTGTGGAGTAAATTTTTTTCCCATGTGGTTTTCTCTATTTCTCCGTTTCATAGAGATTTGGTTGTGATTGGGTACCTCATCAGGTCTTGTTGCCGAGACCCAAATTTGCCTTCTTGTGGTTGCGTTTTTCTTTCCTGCATTTAGTTTTTTAGCTACTCCCTAAGTTCATCTTAAGGGGGGGTGTTAGAGTTATCTTGTATTAGCTAATAATTATTTATTTAATTATTAGTCTCCTATACTCTATGCTTAAGCTAAACTTAAGCATTTAATAATATTGTAGGTATTTAATAATTATTCTAATTATTAAATACACTTTATCTCTTTAGGGTTGCATATCTTTAGGGTTTCTTTTTCCTTTCGTAAGGATTGTATTGTAACTTTTCTTATTATTCCCTCTCTGAATGACAATCTCTTTTTCAAAGCCTTTTTTGTGTTCATTCTCCAATCTTCTCTTGTGACAGGTATTCTTGCATACAAATGCTCTTGGGATCTCAAAAGTTGTATTTTCTCAACTTCTTCATTAAGGAATCACAATTAGGCAATTGTTGGAGTAGTAGTTGAGCATTGATGACACCTATCGAGCTAAAAAAATATCATCAAGAACAAAGAACAACACCAAATATGGCCCTTCTAGAAGAAGGGTATTGGCCTTGTGCCATACTACTTGCCAATATTTGAATAAGGAAAACCTAGTAGTCATAGGTCAAGAACAAATGAGCATGGAGGATCAACAATTGGGATTGCATCAAAAATTTTGTTGGAATGGGAACAAGAAAGCATCGATCTCAGAATCTCGACAAAACATACTTTGCATATTTTCATTTTCAACGAAAAGCACCTTCGATGAAATACTTCATCAGTGAACCAAGAGGTTTGCAAACTTGTCCCTTCACTAAAAAAATTCAAGTTTTCATCCTTCACTGAAACTCACTTTTAGAATCCTTTATCGATTTAAATTTATTTTATTGATCTTGGCTATTGGCGAACTAAGAGGTTTGCAAACTAACAATTTTTTTGAAAAGTTTCAACTTCACTTTTATATAAAACACTTTTTCCCCCTTTGTTCAACTAGAAGATCCTTTGACAAACTTTCCTTTGGTTGAACCATTTTTTGTTGAACTAACAAGTTCACAAACCATAAAACATGTTGACAAGCTTGGACTTAGCTAAATTTTCAAAATGGAAGAGATAATTGGCCTTAGGGATGGTGACTGAAGCATAACAGGATGATGAACATTGAAACCCTAAAGCACCAAAACAATATACTTAATCAAATTTTATGATTTTACCAACAAAGGGAAATTTTGAATAGAGTAAGGAGAAAGGGAAAAGATGGGTCAGGTAAGATCTCTTTGATTGGTAGTAAACAATAGACCACAAGGAAGGACAAGGTGAATAACTTCATGGATCACAAAACAAAGAGAACATAGACACACAAATATTTGAGGTGTCAACAATACGTATAGAAGTACCTTTATTTCATTGACGATTTGAGAAGGGATATGGTTCAAAATATTAATCCCCAAGAACAAATGTTGTTAGTGATGAATACGTTGTTGCAAACAATAATTACATGGATATTGTATCATGTTTGGGCACAATATCAAGTGATGAATATGTTTTCAAGTTGGTAGAGGAAGGTGTTAGTGGACTATTTGACAAAAATACAAAAAATGATAACAATATTTGCACCTATCTTAAGTTGGATAAGTTATATATGGATGATAAAATGAAGATATCAATGATTTTTTCTAGTTTGAGAATCAGAGACATGACCCTTTTGCTTGGAACAATAGGGTGGATGATGAATAAGGTGTGTATGCAAGTTATTCTACCAAATAAATTAGCTCGAGTAGTTGATTGTACAAGACATCCACATGTTGGTGATACAAATGGTGAACAAGAAAGCACATTTTCTTGATTAATCTCTTACCTTATTTTGTACCATTTTCTACTTTTGAAGTTGCTACTAATTGTTTCCATGATGACAGTGTAGGAAAACTATACTTTGTGATGAATATGTCATCAAAAGCGTTGGTATGGTTGATTATGTTCAATGCAAGGAGTTTACACTTGGAAAATGTGAAGTTGATAGTTGTATATACACTATGAGAGCCTATTTGTTGGTTGTGCAACATGTAGTAATTCTCACACATGGTGCACTTCAAAATGGTCACATAAAAGTACTATTGTAGACATAAAGGTGGAAGGAGAAAGGTTCCACAAATATGATTTCAACAACAAATGTGGCGTGACAAGTTGCCAAGATAGAAACGAAACAAAGAGACAACTTGAAGAGTTAACATGACTTATTGGCTAGAATCCATTTGTCTTTTATATTTCTCCTAAGGTGTTCTCAAGTGGGGGTGTTCATGCAATACTTTATTCACCTTGGATATGTTATATCTGTCATATGATACTACACCAATGTAATAAGTTTAATTAGGATAATAAAAATATTTAATTACTCTCACCTTTATACTAATAATGACACTTGTTCACCTTGACTTAAGGTACACAAGTACCACCACTAGCTCATCAACTCTTAATTGATGGTAGTTAAGTGTCACCTTTGTTTAGTCAAGGCCACATCTATCTCAATTTGAACAAGTTTTAACTATGTTGTTGACTATGAGCAATTGAAAGTTACCTCAAATACATCTTGGACATGTTGTCTCCTTGATTCATGCATCCAAGAGGTCTATATTTTTGTATGTGTTAGAAGTTAGGATCTCAAGATACTAATCATTATAAATAAGATATAGAAAATAAATAAAAGTAAATCATCCAACCATAGATTTTACACATTAAACAAGATATATAGGGGGGAAACCCTTTCGAGTAAAAAACTGCATAACGCATCATTTTATCAAACCACTTACAAAATATAGATTGAACCTATAGATACTTCTCCTTACTTCCACATTGCCTTAAAACCTTATGCGCATAGTGATATTACTCACTATTAAACTCCAAATTCACACACTCTCAAATAAGAGAGAGCCTCCTTAAATATAGGAGGAAGGGTGGCAACATTAGTCACACTTTTTCAACAAACCCCATTTATAAATAATTAATAATCTGGTAGTCCTTACTACAAATATTCAAAGGATCACTACTACAATCAACGCTTTAAACTTAGGGAAGAACATAGCCTTCATTAACAATACAAAACTTGCAAAAATTGGGGATTATTATGATGGAAAAGTAGTTACAATTGTCATTGAACTTTTGTTCAAGCACGAAGAACTATTTCCTCATATGTTTACAAGAAATAAGGGAATCAAAGAAGAGGTAGGAGTGATGATAATACAACCGAAGGAGAGAACAAAACTATAGAAAAAAATACCCTACCAACTCAATCCTAACATGAAAATGAGAGTGAAGACAAAATTGGACAACATGTTGGACGCCAAAATCATAAAACCTATCAAAGACTTAGAATGGATCAAGTGGTCTAAAATAGAAAGATAGACGAAACTAGGATCTGTGTGTACTTCCAAGAATTAAAAAAAGTTTGCATTCATGATCCTTTTGTTGGCAACAACAATGAAAGAAAACTGAGGGGGGGGAGGGGGGGGAGGTGAATCAATTTTCACCAGATTAAACAAATTAAGCACAATCTCGGATTTGATCAACTGTAACAAGAATAAAGATAAAGACAATAAAAGTAAATCACACAACACCAAAATTTTTGACATGGAAAAATTGGTTAAGGGAAATACCATGGTGGGAACCTACCCACAATGAGATGACACTCTGCAACAGTATGTGTAAATATTACAATGGGGAATGTACATGCATTCAAGCATACTGCCTAGAGCTCACTGCTCAAGATAAAATGACCTAGAAGGCTCCAACCCTCAGGGAAGGTTCACTACCTTACAATAGTATTTGGAATACAATCTGGATTACATGAACTACAAAGATAGCATTTGCTAATGCCTGATGACAGTTTCAGTTAAGCTCATTTGTCTGCCCTACAACAATATCTACTCAATACACCATACCAAAGGATAAATTCACTTATGCACACATGCACTACTCTCTAATAATGCAGAAACCACATCAACACCCAAATTACATAAATATAACACCTATTTATACAATTCATCAACCTTGACTACAAGGTCAACCAAACCATCAACCCTTAATTACAAAATTACATCACACGATACATAGATCAACCACCAGACCAATACAATGCCATAGATGACATAACATGGACCTAAAGCAATTCTTCGAACACACATCACCACCGGAGATCTCGCTAAGATCAACTGCAACATGCTACACCACCAAAACTACTGCATAACATGAAGAATATCATCGGATCAACAAAATCACCATTACCATACACAAGGATCAATGCGGACCATTAAAACAAATAGGACACGATCAGGAAACACCAACAAGCACATTAGAATCATCTGCAATAGTTGTGCCAACACCACTTAATCAAATCTTTATCGATCAACACGTTAACACTCAAGAACACTTAACACCATCAATTCGGACTAGAAAGATAACTTGCGGAGCACCAAATCATGAACCATATGAAATGTAGATACACATGAATATCCAAAGCACTCTCCCAAATCCGTAACCAAATATGTGATCATACCAGAGCACAACGGATCAAATACCAAACTTTGCCAACTACAAAGCACAGAAGAACAGTCTTCAAACCGGAATCCACAACTCAACCAAATCATCACATAGCATCATGGAATCAATAAAGAATCAGTATCTCTAGTTGATTCAGCATCCCAAACAGATAAACCAACTAGATCAACTCAATGTAAACACGAGATCACCAAAGCAATTCTCTGCAACACCAAAATACAGGAATATGTTCACATTAATGACAACAACATATTCTAGGAGCAACAATATACAACAATCTCCCCCTTTAGCATTGATAGCAACATATGAATGTGAAAAACAATCAATGTAAAAGAATGAGTCAATGACAACAATCTCCAACAAACTCCCCCTAAGATCATGCACACAAAGCTTCAAAGATAAAACAATTTTTCACATGCATCTCTCCCCCTTTGACAACAATGTCAAAGATAGAATGCTAATCATGCTTCTCTCTCCAAACCAAAATATCTCCTTCTAAAAAAGACAATCTCTCCCCCTTAGGATAAACTCATAACTTTGAACATCTGAATCACACACTGACTACTCCGGTTGAGTAGCAGTACCAACTCATCAACCCAGATAAGAAGATAAGGCTCTGAAATCCACCGGATTGATGCAACTTCATGCATCTAGTTCTCATCGGGAGGGGCAAAGACCCCTAGCTTGTCTCTCAAATAGAAAAATGTATCTGCAAGCAAAGGCTTAGTGAAAATATCTACAATCTGATCCTTTATAGATACATATTCCAATCTGACTTCTTCATCATTCACTTTCTCCCTCAAAAAATGATACTTTATTGATACATGCTTTGTTTTTTAATGCAGTATTGGATTCTTTGATGGTGCAATCATTGATTGGGAGGGACTTTAAAGAGATCAATCTGGACTGGGCAATAAGAGTAAACACAACGAAAATAAGAGGATATGATGGAGGCAATGCAAAACTGAATGAATTAGATCATGAAAATTGAATACAGATAACTGCTAACATCCGGATTACAAGATTCGGCTCACTAGCCTACTACATACATGCTTAATTACAAAATTGGTCAACTCCGGACCTCTATTTCTTAAGATCTATCTCTATATTCTATCTCACTAATTTATGATTCTTGATTACATTGATTTATATGATCCAAGGAGATCTGGTCGGCCTAAGAGGCATCAAATGCCGAAGAACAAGATCAAACGTGTAAAACCAACAGGTTGGCCTCCGCCAAAGAGATTCCTCCTGAAAATCCAAAGGATGAAGTGCAGATCAAGGGAAAGGTTGGCCACATGCTAAGGAACATTGGAATCAACAAAGTGGGCTTTGCAAGCTACGAAAAGGATCCGGTAGATTCACCAATTTAAATAGGTCCAAGCGGTTCCGGTGCCAAAAACCTGTTTAGAAATCTGGAATCAATAACTTGTCATAAAATGATCCAAATACTTCACGGTTCAAGAATAAGGAAGATGATCATGTCCTCAAGCAAAATCTAACTCTGCAAGATCCAGTAAGCCAATGCAAGAAAATGCATAATGAAATGTTGAAACTGCAAAACAGAAAATAAATATTTTTGGTTGATGTAAGATTGCCATGGACTGGGTATGCTCTTGCATCAGACATTCGGGGTTGTTGAAAAGTGAGTCTCTCACTTTGCTGGGGTCAGAGGAAAATTAAGGCAGCCCACCTTTTCTTGAGAAATCCAAGATGAATCTTCAACTGGTATGTCCTTCCACTTGACAAGATACTCTTTATACTAAATGCTCTAGGTGCTACGCCCAATCCTACTATCCAAAATGTCTTCAATTTGCTCTGGTTCCTTTCGGGGAAACTGCTTCTCCAAGTTTGCAATATTGTCTTCACTGATTTTTTATTCATGATATTGATGTAGATTTGCAATGTTAAATATAGGTGAAATACTCAAATTATCTGGTAATTCCATTTCATATGCATTTCCGGAATTGAATTTTCTCAAGATCTCACAAGGTCCAAACTTCTTCATCTGCAACTTGTTATAGGTTCCAACTGGAATTTTTTTTTTCTCAGATATACCATCACTACATCGCCAACTGCAAATTCCTTATGTCTCATATTCTCACTTGCTTTCTCCTTATACTTGTTTTTCATATCTTCCAAATGTTGCTTAACATGAATATGTAAGGTTGCCATGTATTTTGCAAACTCTTCTGCTTTTGCACTCCTCTTATCTTCATTACTGATATACCTCACAATTCTGATATACCTCTAGGGTGTGCTCCAGTAACAATCTCAAAAGGTGTTCTTCTGGTACTCATGTTCACTGAATTATTATAATTAAACTCTTCTTGTGCAAGTATCAAATCCCAACTTTCGATTTTCTCTCCAACTAAGCATCTCAAAAAATTTCCCAAGCTCCTGTTTACTACCTCTGTTTGTCCATCGGTGTGGGGGTGAAAAGTAGAACTGAATTTCAAATATGTCTTCATCTTCTTCCAAAGTGTTTTCCAAAAATAACCAACAAACTTGGTATCTCTGTCTGAAACTATGCCTCTAGGTAATCCATGCAATCTCACTACCTCCTTGAAAAACAAGTTAGCTATGTGCACTACATTTGATGTCTTCTTACAAGATATGAAATGAGCCATCTTCAAGAATCTATCCACCACCACAAATATAGAATCATTTCCTCTCTGTGTCTTAGGTAATCCAAGTATGAAATCCATGCTTATATCATCCCAAGGTCTCTCTGGTACTGTCAAAGGTGTATACAATCCCACATTCTGACTACTGTCTTTTGCAAATTGACAAACTCTACAACTCTGCACAAATTTTCTGACATCTTTATGAATCTGACGCCAAAAGTAATGCTCACTCACCAATGTTGTTGTTTTATCAACACCAAAGTGTCAGGCTAATCCTCCACTATGCTTCTCCTTTATCAAATTCTCCCTCATAGAACTCCTAGGTATGCACAACTGAACTCCTCTGAATAACATCCCATCCTGAATGAAGTAATCCAACCATTTGCTTCTATCTACCATTACCGGTTCTCTACATGCTTTCCAAGGTTCTACAAAATCCAGGTCATCGTCATACAAGGTCTTCAACTCCTCAAATCTTAATACTATCACTCTCATCTCTGTTAGAAAATTCATCCTTCTACTTAAAGCATCAACAACTTTGTTTGACTTCCCACTCCTATGCTTAAACACAAAGGTGTAATTCTGCAAAAATTCTACCCCTCATATGTCTCTGATTCAACTTATTCTGATTGTTCAAATACTGTAAGGCTTGATGATCGGTATACAACGCAAACTCCTTAGGCAACAGGTAATGTCTCCACTTCTTCAAGGCTTGAACTATGACATAAAATTCTTGATCATGCACTGAATATCTCTTCTTGGCATCATTCAACTTCTCACTGAAATAAGATACTAATCTCCCTTCTTGACTCAATACTACTCCGATTGCATTCCCACTTGCACCACAGTCCACTTGAAATGCTTTGTCGAAATCTGGTAAAGCTAACACAGGTTGTTCAGTGACCTTCTGCTTCAACAATTCAAAACTTTAATTTGCTCTGGTTGTCCACTTGAATTCCTTCCTATCTCCCCTCATTGTCTCAGTCATAAGACTACAAACTGAACTGAAATTTCTACTCAACTTTCAGTAGAAACTAGCCAATCCATGAAATGATCTTACCTCTCCAATGCTTTCCAGTGTAGGCCATTAAACAATTGCTTTCACTTTCTCAGGATCCATCTTCAATTCATCTGCAGATTTTACAAATTCCAAATAGACTAACTCTTTCTTCATGAAAGTACACTTCTTAAGGTTTATCAACAACTTTTCTTCTCTCAACCTCAGCAAAACTTGTCTTAAATGCAACAAATGATCCTCTTTTGTCTCACTGAAAATTAGAATTTCATCAAAATATATAATAACAAATTTACCCAAGAAATTATTCAATACCTCATTCATCAATCTCATGAAAGTGCTCAGTGCATTAGTCAACCCAAAAGGCATCACCAACCATTCATACAATCTTTCATTTGTCTTGAATGTTGTCTTCCACTCATCTCCTTCTCTGATTCTAATCTAATGATATCCACTTTTCAAATCTATCTTTGTTTAGTATTTGGCTCCACTCAAACAATTCATTATGTCATCCATCCTAGGTAAAGGAAACCAATACTTCATTGTGATCTTGTTTATTTCTCTGGAATCAGTACACATCCTCCATTCTCCATTCTTCTTAGGTGCTAACATTTTTGGTACTACACAAGGACTCAAACTTTCTCTTATCAAAACTTTCTTCAACAATTCCTGCACTTGTCTACTCAACTCTTCATTCTCTGTTGGTGTCATCCGGTGTGCGACTTTGTTAGGCAAACTAGCTCTGGGAATTAGGTTCATGCAATGACTGGTACTTCTCACATGTGGTAATCCATCAAGCACATTATCTGAAATGATGTATTTGTACTCTGTCAGCAACTCCTTTATCTCCTCTAGTTGTTCTTCGTCATGCTCCAATTTTCATTCTTCTTAGGGACTAAGGCAAAATACACATTCTCATGTCTCATCCCATCCAGGAATTTCCTTCCATCCACCAAATAGATTCTATCATTTGTACAGACTTCACTCTTCAAAGGCTACTCCAAGGGTAACAAGGTTTGTTTCATCCCATTTACCACAATAGTTTATATATTCTTTCTCCCATCATGTATTGCCTGTCTATCAAATTGCCAAGGTCTACCCAACAAAAGGTGACAAATATCCATAGGCATAATATCACACAAGACTTCATCATGATAATTCCCAATTTTCAATTTTACCAAACATTGCTCACTTACTAACAGCTTATGATAATCCTGAATCCATGCTATTTGATAAGGCTTAGGGTGTTCCAACCTTTCCAATTGCAATTTATTCACCATCTCTTCTGAAACAAGATTATCCGAACTACCACTATCAATAACAACTTTACAACACTTACCGGATACCTTGCATCTGGTCTTGAACAAATTTTGCCTTTGCAAGGGCTTCTTCTCCGCTATGACACAAAGCTCTCATCATCAACAGTTCTCCATCTTTCGGTTTGTTAGCTAATCTAGTGGGGCTTTCTTCCACCAATGTTGTTCTCCCAGTGTTCTCTATCTTCTTACATTTGAAAGCATGATGTCCTTCTCCTCCACACTTATAGAAAGTTCCTCTAAATACTCTCTTATCTTGTCTTATGTCATATTTTCCAAAACCCTCATTCCAGTAACCATCGGGTTCTCTCCTTTGGTAGAAATTTATGTCATCCTTCCGGTACGAATTGCCATCTTTGCTTACTTCCTTGTCCTTGTTTTGATCTGTATAGATTCCTCTTCCTCCTTGAAATCTTCCTCTAGAAAACCTTCCACCTCTACCTCTCTATCTCTTCTCATGTCTTTTGTTCAAATTATCTTATGCTTTCAGAGCATACCGGTAAGCTTCTTCAACACTTTGCAACATGATCAAACTGAGTTCATCTTGTATCGCAATCTGCAATCCATTCATATATCTCACAACTTGTTCAACCTCATCATCAACATGTTCGGATCTGATATCCAACTTGTAGAATGTTTCGGTATACTCCTTCACACTAGATTCCAACTGCTTCAAGTTCTACAACTTCCAGAACATATTTACTTGATAATCAGCTGACATAAACTTCGATTTCAACTTAGCAACCAGCCGCTCCCATGATTTGATCTTCTCTCTACCTCTTCTTTGTCTATCAACCTGCAAATGTTCCCACCAAAGAGATGCATGACCTTTCAGCTGGGTACATGCATATTTCACCTTTCTTTTCTCTGCGGTGTTCTCAAAATCAAAATACTTCTCCATCTCCGAGATCCAATCCATTAATTAATTTGAATCCAACTTTCCATCATACTCCGGTGGGGTAAATTGTGGTTTAAAGTTTCCCCTACTCAAAACCCTCAAAAACATTTCTTCATCTAGATCAATCGGTGGATTTGCTACTTGTTCTATCGGTGCTTCTTCCTCATCTTCACTCACATCTTCAATTGGTCGGCCTCTTCTCTGGGATGTCTCAACGACTTCCAACTGGGCTGCAATTCCTCGCAACATTTCCATCACAACAGGGTCTGCATTCCCATGCGCTCCACCATTCCTATTTTCTCTTCATGCCATCTTCACAAGAGTCCTCTACAGCTGCAGGTTGGATCCACAATCTTCCACCGCACAAAAAAATTATCAAAACAATGCAATCTCCATAACGAAATCTTGATGTGATACCAATTGGTGCAGTCATTAGTTAGCAGGTACCTCAAAGAGATCAATCTGGATTGGGCAGCAAGAGTAAACACAACGGAAAAAAGAGGATATGCCAGAGGCAATGGAGAATTAAACGAATTAGATCATGAAAATTGAATACAGATAACCAACAACATTCGGATTACAAGATTCGACTCACTGGCCTGCTACATACATGCTTAATTATAGAATTAGTCAACTTCGGACCTCTAAATCTTAAGATCGTCTCTATATTCTATCTCACTGACATATGATACTTGATTGCATTGATTTATATGGTCCAAGGAGATCCGATTAGCCCAAGAGGGATCAAATGTTGAAGAATAAGATCAAATGTGTAAAACCAACGGGTCGGCCTTCGCCAAAGAGATTCCTCCGAAAAATCCAACGGATGAAGTGCGGATCAAGGGAAAGGTCGGCCACATGCTAAGGAACATTGGAATCAATGAACTGAGCTCTGCAAGCTACGGAAAGGATCCGGTAGATTCACCAATGCAAATAGGTCCAAGCGGTTCTAGTGCCAGAAAACTGTCTTAGAATCCGGAATCGATAACTTTCCAGAAAATAATCCAAATGCTCTGAGGTTAAGGAATAAGGAAGATGATCATGTCCTTAAGAAAAATCCAACTTTGCAAGATCCGGTGAGCCAATGCAAGAAAATGCAGAATGAAATGTTGAAACTGCAAAATAGAAAAGAATTATTTTTGGTTGATGCAAGATTGCCATGAACCGGGGATGCTCCTGCATCATTTGAAATATTGATAGCACTTGAATTATCATAGTAAATAACAGTAGGCTCATCATATACAACTCTTATATCCTTCAACATTTGCTTCATCCAAACTACCCGAGTATAGTTGCTAGCAGCAATAATGCATTCAACTTCAACAAAATATAGAGATACAACATCTTGCTTCTTACTGGACCATGAAATTAACTTCTTTCCTAAAAAGAAAGATCCACCAGTAGTGCTCTTCCGGTCATCAACATCACCTGCCCAATCAGCATTAGTATAGGCACATAACATAAAATCATCATTCTTCAGATACCATAAACCATAATCAACAGTCCCCTTCAAGTATCTGAAAATCCTCTTCACAGCAGTAACATGAGTCTCTTTAGGACCAGCTTGAAATCTAGCATAAAGACAAATAATATGCATAATGTTCGGTCTGGTCTGAGTTAAATACATCAATCCACCAACCATAGATCTATACAAAGTCTGATTAACTTTCTGAGATTCATCATTTTTAGACAACTCACATCCAATCACCATAGGAGTTCCAATAGGTTTAGAATCATCTAACCCAAACTTCTTCAATAATTCCTTCACATACTTAGATTGAGAAATGAAAATACCTTTATCAATTTGTTTAATCTACAATCATAAGAAGAATTTCATTTCACTTATCATAGACATTTCAAATTTTTTTTGCATATTATCAGCAAACTTCATGCTCAAATCATCATCTCCTCCAAAAATGATATCATCAACAAAGACTTCAACAATCAAAATGTTATCGTTACCAACCTTAAATTATAAATTACTATCAGCAATACCTTTATAGAATCCCCTTCAACAAATACTTTTCCAATCTAGCATACCAGGCTCTAGGGGCTTTCTTAAGTCCATACAATGTTTTCTTCAATTTGCATACTATATCTCCTTCATCTGATAACAAAAATCCATCAGGTTTCTTAATGTAGACTTCCTCTTCCAAATCATCATTCAAAAAGGTTGACTTGACATCCATTTGATACACCTTGAAATTCTTGTAATCAGCATATGCAAGCAACAATCTAATAGCTTCAATTCTAGCTACCAAAGCAGTAACACTCTTTACATACCAATCTTGCTTTGTTTCTAACAACTTCTTCAGCTTCATTCGGTGTATTCTAAAACACCCATTTAGTACCAATCACATTCTTGTCTTTAGGTCTCAGAACAAGCTCCCAAGTGTTATTCTTCTCAATCTGATCCAATTCTTCTTCCATAGCTTTTATCCAATTTTCATCTTTACATGATTCTACAACATCTTTAGGTTCAATCTTTGAAATCAATCATATCTCTTCAACAACAATTCTTCTCCTAGTCATCACACCTTTATTCTTATCACCAATAATCTGATTTTCTGAATGATTCAATCTTACATACCTCAGAATCTTCTGATTGTTCTGATTGTTAGGCTCTTGAACTTCCTCACCGACAGTAGTAATATCCAGATTACCTATCTCTACCGAATCAATCTTCTTTAAGATCTCAGTCTGCACATGCTTTCACATAACATCTTCATCATCAAATTCATATATGCATGCTTTGATATGTTTTCCATGACATTCATCAACCTTCATATTCGCACTCTCTACTATCTTTCTCAGTCTCTTGTTGTAACATCAGTAGGCCTTGCTCTTAGTGGAATAACCCAAAAATATTTCTTCATCACATCTTGCATCAAACTTTCCTATATCCTCATCTCTCTTGATATAAAATTTATTTCCAAAAAATCTGAAATATCTAACTATAGGAACATGACCAAACCATATCTCATAAAGAGTCTTACCGGAATCACCTTTTATATGCACTCAATTGAATGTGTAAACAACAATGCTAACAACTTCTCTCCAAAAAAATTGTGCAACATTTCCTTCTATCAGCATAATCCTAGTAGCATCCAAAATAGTTATGTTCTTCATTTCAACAACTCCATTTTGTTGAGGGGTTCTAGGAGCAGATAATTGTCTTCTAATTCCATTCCTCTCACAGAATGTGTCAAACTCTCTTGATGTAAATTCTCCTCCTCTATCAGATCTCAAACACTTTAGCTTCAACCATGTCTCAGTCTCCACTCTAGCTTTGAATATCTTGAATTTCTCCAATGCTTCTGATTTCTCCCTTAGAAAAGGTAACCCATATCATTCTAGAATAATCATCAATCAACAACATGAAATATCTATCACCCTACATGCTTCTCACTCTAGAAGGACCACATAAGTCAGTATGCAAAAGATCTAAAAATCCATTAGATGAATACAACTTACTTTTGAATGTAGTTCTTGTTTACATTCTTTACATATTGGATTAGATGGCTTCACAATTTTAGGCAGATCTCTAACATCTTGAGTAGAACTTATTCTTATCATGCAGTAAAAATTAATATAACACATCTTCCTATGCCACAACCAACTTTCATCAATTTGAGAAATCAAACAACTTTTCTCACCAACATTCAAATGAAAGATATTACCTTTAGTTTTAGTCTCTGATGCAATCTCTATACTGGAGGCATTTAGGATCTTGCATTTACCATTCTTAAATTGCAAATCATATCCCTTGTCAACCATCTATCCAACTCTCAAAAGATTATGCTTCAAACCTTCAACATACAAGACATCATATGTATTATACTTACCATTAAAGGATATAGAACCTCTACCATGAATCACACAAGATTTATCATCTCCAAATCTTACTATACCACCATCATACCTCTCCATACTCACAAATTTACGTTTATCACCTATCATGTGATGTGAACAAGCACTGTCAATCACCCATTCATCTTTATCTTCAATCGTAGTAGCCAAAGCTTTCTCCTTAGCAATGCAGCTTGTAGAATTCACTGGTACTGGATCATCTTCCTTGATAGAAATAAATACAAACTCATCTTCTGAATTCCCATTCTTTGATTCATCTGTCACACCTTCATCAATGACATAATAACACCTCTTCTGATATCTAAACTTCTGGTTAGACTTATAGGGCTTATCGTTCTTATCATGCTTCTCATATCTATCATACTTATCAGATCTATCATGCCTTTCAAATTTATTATGCTTATCATATCTAGACATTCTCTCGGAGCACCTAAAAGCAAAATGTCCTATCTTATTACTAGAGAAACATTTCAAAGGTAACTTTCCATCACACTTACCAGCTCCCTTAGGTAATCTCTAAGAAAAAGGGATTCAAGCTCATCCAATTATCTTTCTTTCTCTTCAATCTCTCTCTTCTATCTTTCATATCTGGATAGCAAACAAGAAATTTCTCTTGGATCATACTTCTGATTCCCAGATACAAAAGCTCTAAATGCAGTCTTAGATTTTCCATGTGATTCTCCAAATTCACTCAACTCAAATGCAATAAGCTTTCCAACCAACATGTCTCTGCTCACAGTAGTCAAACTCTGAATTTTATCAATAGCAGCTTCTTTATGCTTGTAAGCAGGAAGCAATGATCTCAACACCTTAGCAACAATCTCATCTTCTTCAAGAGTTTCACCGACACATCTGATGTTCATGACAAGCTCATTCACCTTAGCCTTAAAGGATGTCATGTTTTCATCTTCTCCCATCTTCAATGCCTCATACTTCCCTTTCAAATTCTACAACTTAGCTACTTTGATTTGTGCATCCCCTTCATACAAGGTTTCTAACTTCTTCCAAATCTCATGAGCGGTCTGCAAACCCATCACATTAGTCATCTCTGAATCGGTCAAGGCACTCAACAATGCTTCCTTAGCTCTTATGTTTATGTTTAGCATCCTTGACCTCAGCAGCAGTAACTGGTCCATTCTAAGGATCATTGTAAACATTATTTGTAATCTTCCAATAGTCATCTCCAAGACACTTCGGATGAACTTACATCCGGTCCTTCCACATAGTATAATTGCTTCCATCAAATCTCAGACTCTCCTTGAACACATAAGTTGTCATCTTGGATCTCCTCAAGCAATCAAGCTTCTTTTGGAGGATCTAGCTCTGATACCAATTGATAGCAACAACAATGAAGAAAAACTGAGAGGGGGGTGAATCAGTTTTCATCGAATTAAATAAATTAAGCACAATCTTAGATCTGATCAACTACAACAAGAATAAAGATAAAGACAATAACAACACACACAACACCAAGATTTCTGACATGGGAAACCCGGTTAAGAGAAAAACCATGGTGGGAAGTTACCCATAATAAGATGATACTCTGCAGTAATATGTGTAAATATAGCAATGGGGAATGCACATGCTTTTTGGCACACTTCCTAGAGCTCACTACTCAAGATGCAATGACCCGGAAGACTCCAACCCTCGGGGAAGGTTCACTAGCTTACAATAATATTTGGACTACAATCCGGATTACATGAACTCCAAAGATAGCATCTGCTAATGCCTTATGACAGCTCCGGTTAAGCTCATTTGTCTGCCCTGCAACAATCTCTTCTCAGTACACCATACCAAAAGATAAATTCGTTTGTGCGCACATACACTACTCTCTGATAATGAAAACACCACATTGACACTCAAATTACATGAATATAAAACCTATTTATACAATTCATCAATCTTGACTACAAGGTCGGCCAAACCCTCAACCCTTAATTACAAAATTACATCACATGATACATAGATCAACCACCAAACCAATACAATGACATAGATGGCATAGCATGGACCTAAATCAATTCCTCGAACACGCATCACCACTAGAGATCTCGCTAAGATCAACCGCAACATGCTACACCACCAAAAATACTGCACAACATGAAGAATATCAGCGAATCAACAAAATCACCAATACCACACACAAGGATCAATGCAGACCATCAAAACAAATAGGACACGATTAGGAAACGCCAAGAAGCACATTAGAATCATATGCAATAGTTGTGCCAACACCGCTTAATCAAATCTTCATCAATCAACACGCTAACACTCAAGAACACTTAACAGCAGCAATTCGGACTAGAAAGATAACTTGCGGAGCACCAAATCATGAACCGTTTGAAATGTGGATACGCATGAACATCCAAAACACTCTCTCAAATCTGCAACCAAAGATGTGATCATAACAAAGCACAACGGATCAAATACCAAACTCTACCAACTACAAAGCACAAAAGAACAATCTTCATACTGGAATCCACAACTTAACCAAATCACCACATAGCATCATGGAATCAATAAAAAATGAAGTATCTCTAGTTGATTCATCATCCCAAATAGATAAAACAACCATATAAAATCAATGCAAACACCAAATCACCAAAACAATTCTCTGCAACACCAAAATACAGGAATATGTTGGCATCAATGACAACAACATATCCTAGCAGCAGAATTATCCAACACTTTTCCCAACACCTTTTATAGAAAAAATCCTAGAACTTGTCACAAGGAGTGAGATTTATTCATTCATTGGTGGCTTCTTTGGATACCATCAGGTTTAGATTAAAAAGGAATATTACCCAAAAACCACATTTGCAACCGAATGGGGATCCTTCATGCACACAGTCATGCTCTTTGGTCTAAAGAATGCTTCGATAATATTTAGTAGAATAATGGTGAATAGAGTTATTTCATTCATGATTTATTTGAAGTATATAAATTAATTAAAAATATCATTCAATGCCTCCACACAACATTAGAAAAATGTAGAAGTGTGCAAATGTCACTAAATGTGAAGAATTATATATTTGTGGTACCATTTGGAACATTACTACATCATATTTATTTGCAAAGGACTCATCATCAAACCTATGAAGTTGCTTTGATTGTGACATTGCCACCACCAAAAAGAGTCATGTTGAGAAACAAGGTGAAGAAAACTTGCAATACTAAATTTCTTATATGATTAAAAATCTAAAAATATTACCAAATCTGAAATAAAAATTTGATTGTACCATTCAACATAAATATAAAAACAACCATACCAAAAGAGACACCAGATTTACGTGGAGAAACCCTTTCAAGAAAAAACTCCACCAGAGAACAAGGGCAAGTATATTATTATTCTCCAAAAGAGAGAACACAGTAATATACTTAACTACACTTCTCCAAATGATCTTGAAACTACTTGGAAAGAATGACCAACTGATGATTAAACATATATGGCTTGGCTCCAATTTATAGCCAAATGGGAGAGGAAAAACCACTATTATTTTCCCAAAACAAGGGGCCAAAAACACTTGTAAAAACCCATGCCTTAGAGAATGAATAGCCAATAGAGATAATAAGTAATAAATAACTCAAGTGACTCCTCATGGGTGCCAAACCCAAAGCCACTTATTCTTTACACATTCTAAGTGCTCCAAAGCTTGCGATGACTATTTGGAACCCCAAATGGACACCTTTTCTCCTCCCAAACTTGATCTACTTATGCGTGACCATCCATGTCTCATTGTGATGTGGGAAGGAGTGTATTTTATCCATTTTGATTTATATTTATCACCTCTTCATGAACACCTCGTGAAAATGCAATTACAAATAGCCATAAAGTACAATTATTTAATATTTTCCTCACATGTCCTAGGGAACACTTCCCAAAGAACATGGAGACATATGAATGGTTTAGGATTGCAAGGTTAATGTCACCCTATCCTAACAAGCCCCAAAGGTGAAAATATTTTTAGGATATACCGGTTACCACTAGAAATTTAACAAAGGTTATGCCACATCTCCGCAAAAAGAACTCTTGAAGAAACAAACCAATAAAGAAATCACTTGGAGTAAGCAATGTCCACAATCTTTTGATACTTTGAAGCAAAAGATAACAATGACACCTATCCTTATATTCCCAAACTGGATAGTCTTATTCCACGTCCATGTAGATGCCTCCAGTATAGCCAAAGGGGCAATCCTTCCATAACCTCACAATAATAAAGATCACCCAATTGCCTTTACTAGCCAAAAGCTCTATCAGGCATAACAAAACTATACAACCACAAAAGGAGAAGCCTTAGCCATGATGTACACACTATATAAATTTCACCAATAACTACCATCGACACCATTTACCTTCTACACAAATCATAAAACTCTAAAAAATTTCATAAATGAACCAATAATTCAATAGAGAATATGTAGGTGGCTATCCTTGTTCCAAGAACTCGATTGTAATATCATGGTAAAACTTGACAGAAATAATCAAGGTCTGAATTATTCATCTAGAATTGACAAAGGAGAAGAGTTAAATGAGGTCGAGGAAGATCTCCCTAGCACAAACTTATTCAGATCATTGTAGTATCGAAAGAGCTCCACAACATGGCAACACTATTCTCCACTAGTCAATACCCTACTGATATGTCGATATATGACAAACAATTCTTATTGCAGAAATCACTCTTGTTTACAATGATAAAAGGAGCATTCTATGAGGAAGAGAAGAAAATTCTTTAAAGAGTAGTGTATGAAGTTGAATAAGATGATATCTGAAGGGAAGAACATGAAGGAAGAGTTGGAGGACATAACTACGACAAAATTGTTGCCAAAAAGGTTCTACTAGCCAATCTTTTGTGGCCTATACTACACAAAGAGGCTAAGTGTACAGTTAGTAGCAACAACAATATACTCAACTTCAACAGTAGATATAGAAGTACATGATTGTTTCTTGTTGATCCATGAAACAAGTTTCTTTCCAAGAAAGAAAGCTCCATCGGATGTGCTCTTCTCGTCATCAACATCTCCAGCCCAATCTGCATCTGTAAATGCACAGTGTAAAGTCATCATTTTTAGGATACCACAAACCATACTCAGTTGTTCCTTGCAAATACCTGAAAATCATTTTCACCACACTCTCATGATTGTCTCTAGGATCACTTCGATATCTCGATACAATACAAATTGCATTCATTATATCCAATCTAGTCTGAGTCAAATATAACAAACCACCAATCATAGATTTATACCTTGTAGCATTTACCGGAGTTGATGCATCTTTTTTTGTCAATTTCTCACTTGTAACCATAGGAGTACCAACCGGTTTAGAATTTTCCATACCAAATTTCTTCAACAACTCTCTAGCATATTTAGTTTGACAGATGAAAATACCTTTATCATTCTGAGTAATTTGCAAACCTAAGAAAAATTTCATCTCCCCAGTCATAGACATCTCAAATTCATTCTTCATATTATTAGATAATTTCAGACATAACTTATCCTCGCCTCCAAAACTTATATCATCAACAAATACTTCAACAATCAATATGTCATCATCAGTGAGCTTATAATATAAGTTATTGTCACCATTACCTTTAGTGAAACCAAACTTCAAAAGATATTTGTCCAATCTAGCATACCAAGCTCTAGGGGCTTGTTTCAATCCATATGAAGATTTCCTTAACCTGCAAACCATGTTCTTGTCATTTGAAAGTGAAAATCCATCAAATTGCTCAATGTAAACTTTATCTTCAAGATCTCCATTAAAAAATGCACACTTAACATCCATCTGATAAACCTTGTATTTCTTATGGGCAGTATAAGCAAGAAATAATCTCACAACTTTAATCCTAGCTACTGGAGCAAAAGTCTCATCATAATAAATTCCTTCCTTCTGAGAAAATCTTTTACATACCAATCTAGCCTTATTCCTCACAACTTTTCCATTCTCAATCAATTTGTTAGGAAGTGGACAATGTTTGGTAAAATTGAAAATTGGGAATTATCATGATGAAGTCTTGTGTGATATTATGCCTATGGATATTTGTCATCTTTTGTTGGGTAGACCTTGGCAGTTTGATAGACAGGCAGTACACGATGGGAGAAAGAATACATACACTATTGTGGCCAATGGGATGAATCAAATATTGTTACCTTTAGAGGAACCTTTGAAGAATGAAGTTTGTACGAATGCTAAAATCTGTTTGGTAGATGGAAGAAAATTCTTGGATGGACTGAGACATTAGAATGTGTGTTTTGCTTTAATTCCTAAGAAAAATGAGAAACTAGAACCAGAAGGAGAACACCCGAAAGAGATAAGAGATTTGCTAACAGAAAATGAGGACATCATTTCAGATAATGTACATGATGGATTGCCACTTGTGAGAAGTATTATTCATTGCATGGACTTGGTTCCCGAAGCTAGTTTGCTTAACAAAGCTGCACACCAGTTGACATCGGAAAAGAATGAGGAATTGAATAGATAAGTGCAGGATTTGTTAAAGAAAGGTTTCATTAGGGAGAGTCTGAGCCCTTGTGCAGTACCAGAATTATTAGCACCTAAGAAGAATGGAGAGTGGAGAATCTATACCGATTCAAGAGCAATAAACAAGATCACAGTGAAATACCGGTTTCCTTTGCCTGGGATGGATGACATAATGGACTATTTGAGTGGAGCAAAATACTTTACAAAGATAGATTTGAAGAGTGAATATCATCAAATCAGGATCAGAGAAGGTGATGAGTGGAAGACAACATTTAAGATAAATGAAGGACTATATGAATTGTTGGTGATGCCTTTTGGATTGACTACTGCACCGAGTACTTTCATGAGGCTGATGAATGAGGTATTGAAGAAATTATTGGGTAAGTTTGTTAATGTATATTTGGATGACATACTAATTTTCAGTAAGACAAAAGAGGAGCATTTGTTGCACTTAAGACAATTTTTGCAGAGATTGAGAGAAGAAAAGTTGATGATCAATATCAAGAAGTGTACTTTCATGAAGGGTGAGTTAGTCTATTTGGGATTTATGATATATGTGGATGGTCTGAAGATGGACCCTGAGAAAGTGAAAGCAATTGGTGAGTGGCCTACACCGAAAAACATTGAGAGGTAAGATCATTTCATGGATTGGCTAGTTTTTATCGGAAGTTTATCAGAATTTTCAGTTCAGTTTATAACCCTATGACTGAGTATATGAGGGGAGATCAGAAGGAATTAAAGTGGACCACCGGAGCAAACAAAAATTTTGAATTGTTGAAACAAAAAGTGACTGAGCATCCTGTGTTAGCTTTACCGGATTTCAATAAAGTATTTCAAATGGATTGTGATGCAAGTGGAACAGTAATAGGATCAGTCTTAAGTCAGGAAGGGAGAGCGGTAGCCTATTTCAGTAAGAAATTGAATGATGCCCAGAGGAGATATTAAGTGTATGATTAGGAATTTTATGCCATAGTTCAAGCCTTGAAGAAGTGGAGACATTACTTGTTGCCTAAGGAGTTTGTGTTGTATACAGATCTTCAAGCTTTGCAGTATTTGAACAGTCGGAGTAAGTTGAATCAAAGACATATGAGATGGGTAGAATTCTTGTAGAGTTAAACCTTTGTGTTAAATAATAGAAATGAGAAATCTAATAAAATTGTTGATGCATTGAGAAGGAGAAGGAATTTGTTGACATATATGAGAGTAGCAGTATTAGGATTTGAAGATTTGAAGACCTTGTATGATGAAGACCCGGGTTTTGCAGAACCTTGGAAAGCATGTAGAGAACCAGTTACAGTAGTGTAGCGTCCTAAAATTACGACACTTGCAATTTCGACTGCATTTCGGTCTTCACGATGGCGACGCAACACGCAACCTGAATGGAGACCCCGAAACTTGCTCACGACACCAAAAACTGCATTTTTCAAGCACCCTGGCCTGAACCTCCTTGCACCCTGCTGTCCTGGGAGGTGGGACCAGAGCGCCCAGCGCCCTGGTCCCCAGGACCATGGCGCCCAGCGCCCTGGTCCCTGGGTCCTATTTTGGGCCCAGTCTCCTAAGGGGTCTCGGGTCTTTTTGGTTTGCAATTTGGAAATTAACTTTCCTGGTCGGCCTAAGGTCGGGAAAATCAGTCTATCAGCCCTAAATGACAAGTATATAAACTACATTTTTCTCTCTCATTTGGCATGAAGAAGATATGTGTACAAAGCGTGGAAACTATACTCAAGCATTCAAGCATTCAAGCATTCAAGCATTCCTTCTAAGTCTCCATTCAAGGCTAAGTGTTGCATTCAAGACACGGATTCAACCATTGAAGAGGAGATCACATACTACATACTACTACAACATACAACATACAACATCTAAACCTTCGCACATAAGGATACCAACATCCTTAGAACAAGGTATTAGTACTTGTTTTACAGTTATTTACATTTACAGCTCTTGCTCATTTCTTGGTTAATTCCAAAACCGGGGTTTGACCTAAAGGCAAACCCCTAATCCCTAACCCCCCAATCGTCTTCGCTTTTCTGTGTGTAGGTTGCAGGTACGCGGCTGAAATTGAAGATCTGGAATCCTTGTGCAGAGACGAACAGATCCCCCTTCGTTTCGCGGATTTTTCGGAGGACCGTGGCGCCGGGCGCCATCGTCCCGACAACTTTCGCTCAAATTTGCAGGACAGCATCGTATCGACATTTTACTACTAATTCCAGGTCCGTAGCTTTATCCTATAATCCGAACTCAGTTTATAAGCAAATCTTTGTCACTTTCTATGCATTCCTAGCTCAATTCCTCAATCAATATTCTTTACAAAAGAGGGTAGCCTTGTTGTCTTGACCCTTGAAATTCATTTAGCATCCAATCTTGCATTATGTGGGATTGGATCTTATGAGTTTCAACCCCTCTTTTGAATGTAAAGTCTCCCCCCTAAGTGAAAACCATCGAATCCTAGCGAACCTCCCTTCTCTCTCCTCGGAGTTGGAAGAGGAGAGCAACTAGGGTTCGATCGCGATTTTCCGCTTTACATTTTGGTGAACCCGACGTGAACATCCTTTCTGATTTTTCATGCTTAGATCTGAAAAAAATTGATTACATTTCCATGTTTGATCTTTTGCAAAATTTTAGAGGTGATTGCATAAAAACCCTAAATTTTCTTTTTAGTAATTGAACTTGCGAAATGTCTAAATGTTAATGCTTGTTTCAGATCTGTCCTTCTATTACAAATTATCAATTCATATCTATGCTTTAATTCTGAAAATTAAGTGGTTAAGTGTCAAAACCTTAATTTTTGAAACCCTCTTGATTCAACCTTTGTCCGACAATTTCACTGATCAAAACATCTCCAAATCAGCTGTAACTTTGGATTCCGCAATAAAATCACAACATCTTTCATCCCTGAAAATTTGGAAAAAAGTTGCGAGGACTGTGGCGTCGAGCGCCATCGTCCCCGACATTTTTTTCGAAATTTCGGGAGCGAGATCTTACTGTGTTTTTCTGCTAAAATTCAGAATTTTGGCTGATTTTATCAATTATAACACCTTCAAAATTACAGTCAAAGTTGGTCTTGTGATTGCTTGGATTAAGGCTTCTAAACATTCAAAAATCATTGAAACTGAAATTTTGTGTCAAAATTGTGTTCTTACTGTCCTAAATCTGAAAAGTGTGTTTGCGTTCATTAAAAATTTCAGTGCTTTATTCAAATTCTTGCATTTTGTGACTTTTGAAATTAAGTACTTAATTACAACAACTTTAATTTCCGCTTTCAAAATTGAATTTTGCGTGAAATTGAGTCAACTTTTCAAATTTCAAAATTTGCATTGCTCTTGACATTCCCTCTAAAATCATAAAATTCAAAATTTCAGTTTCCCTCTCTTTTTCAAAAATTCAAATTTTGCATTTTTCGACAATCTTGGTAGGGTTCAATTTCGAGATTGCAACTTTAATTTGGCCTATCTACAGATCGTAAAATCACTCAATTTTTTCAGATTAGCTTTAAAATCATCATACCTTTCATCCCTGCAAATTTCGAAAAAAGTTGCAAGGACCGTGTTGCACTCCGAGCGCCACGGTCCCGGACATTTTTTCCGAAATTTCGGGAGACTGTCGTGATTGCATTTAACAACTTAAATCCAGAAGATTGGCTGGTTTTACTGAAAATTGCTACCTCTAAAATCAAAATCTTCTCTCTCTTTCTAGTGCATGAGTTTTACAACAATAAGTCCTACTTACACTATTCCCGTTAGACGAAGCCATAGAATTAAGTCTTTCTGAGGTTTAACTACTGAGGAGATGGAACCTAATTTGAATAGCCTTTTTAACGAGGACATGGGTAATTCCTCTAATCCTCCTAATGATGAAGAAGCTCTCCACGAGGTTTCTGAAGAACAAATTTCGAAATTGGATAACCAATTTGATGATTTTCAACAATGGATGTCTCATGAGTACCCTGATAGTCAAGCTCTTCCTTTAATTGAGGGTCTAAAACGTATGCTTCAAAGTGATAAGAATGGAATTGATATTTTGCGTGGTATTTCACACATTGTGAATTCGAACGTGATGCCTATGAAGAGTTGTGCCGAAACTTTGGGTTATACACAACCTCCTACACAAGTCAATCATTCTATTCCTTTGATGACTTCTATTGCTAGCATACCTACTTTTACATCAAACATAATGGCTACTTCTACACAAGACATTCCTCCTGTGATCACTAGTCATGGGGGCAATCCTTCCTTTTCAATTAACCCTCTTCCTTCATTCAATCCGACTTCTTCATTCATTCCTTCAATGAGTATTCCTATTACATCTTCACAAATGAACATGACACAAGGGGGCAATTCATTTAATCATTCCATTCCTCCTTGTAGTGTTCCTCCTGTCCAATCATCTCCTATGACTAATTATCATAGGGTCCCACCACCTTACTCTTTACCTTCTTTCAATAACATAACACCTCCATCTCAATCTAACACATCTAATATGAACTCTTCGACTGAAGCGACCATTAACAATCTTGCACAAACTGTCTCTTCTTTACAACAACAAATTGCCTCTATGAATCAATCTAAGTTTAGTGTGCCCACATTTGATGTTGCGAGCCCACTTTCTCTTGACATTGTTCGAGCTATTCCTCCTAAACATGTTGAAATCCCGCATTTGGAACTTTATAATGGTAAAGGAGATCCTCTAACACATGTTAAGACTTTTCAAACAATATGTACTGATTTTGCTTGTGACCCAAGGTTGCTTGCAAAACTGTTTACGAGAACATTAAGAGACAAAGCCCTACAATGGTATTGCTCGTTGCCTTCCTATTCTATTACTTCTTTCGAACAACTTGCAAATGCTTTCATTCAACAATTTCAAAACAATATAAGTCCTAAAGTTACTTTGATTGATTTAATGCATTGTAAACAAGGTGTTAAAGAAAAAGTGACTGATTTCATTGGTAGATATAAGCATTTGTATGCTCAAATTTCTTTTCCAGTGCCTGATAATGATATTCAAAGAATCTTTATTTCTAATTTACAAAAAGATATTCGAGACAAACTTCTGTTTTCTGAGTTTACTTCTTTCCAACAGTTGTGTGCCACTCTTCACAATTATCAACTGACTGTGAGTCAAATGGAACAATCACATCCTATGGCTCCGAGTGATAAGGGTGATAGCAGTCAACAACCATTTGGGAAGTTTAAACCGAACAGAGACTCCATCAAATTCAATGAAAACATCATCAACAACAATGTGAATGCAGCATCAGGTGTGCCTCCTATTTCTAAATTTTTCAAGAAAGAAAGAAAGTATACTCCTTTGAATGAATCATTGCATAGTATTATGAATAAGTTATTGGAACAAAATGTGCTTACTCTTCCTCCTATAAGACAAATTGATCCTGAAAAGATTACTTCACCTTATTTTGATAACAAATCTTTTTGTCAATTTCATCGTCAGCCTGGGCATGATACTGAAAAATGTTTTTCTTTAAAGGGTAAAATTCAAGATTTGATTGATAATAATACTATTTCTGTTTCTGGAGTGAATGATAAAGGCAATACATTTGTAGCTCCTCCTAATCAAAATCTTCAGATTTTCACTGATCCATTACCTTCTCATACTTCTCATACCTCTAATGCGATTGAGACTAATGATTCCTCTTTTTCATCTGATGGTCTTGTGTCTATGGCTCCGAATGTGATTAACTTTGTAGAGCAGCAAGAAAACCCTAAAGAACCTTCCATCACATTTGATTCCAGTGAAACCATTAGGGCACCTGATGGTCCTTTATACATAGTTGCAAAAGTCAAGAATACACCTTGCCGTGGAGTCCTTATTGATCCTTCGTGCATGGTTAATGTTATTACTGAAGAATTTCTTTTTACTCTGCAATTGAATCAAGTGATTTATGACAAAACAGATGTGATTGTGAAACTATTTGATGCATTTTCTTCTCCTGCAATTGGTTCTATTACATTGCCTATTGAGGTCCATAACAAATCCCTTGATGTGAACTTTGCTATTATTCCTTCTTCCGAACAATTTCGTGTGAAGCTTGGCTATCCTTGGCTATCTTCCATGAAAGCTATTGCTTCTCCTATTCACAAATGTTTGAAATTTCCCCATAATGGTGAAGTTGTTACTGTCAATCATAGTCTCTTTAAACCAGCTGAAAGAACCTCTAGTGTTCCTCTTGATTACTTTTGGCCTAAACAATTCCAATCTCTTCCTCCGCGAAGTGATCATCTTTTCAAATCTTATCAAAAGTGGAAAACGGATATGATTCTATCTTTAAGTGAACCTAGAACACCTAAACTTGACATTCCTATCATTCTTGACAAGGAAGTTCTTCCTTTGAAAGATAAAACCAATATCTTTCCTCAAGAAGATTCCCACCCCATCCCTATGGATGTGACTATGTCTATGTCTAATAAACTTCCTAAAAGTAGACCTATCCCTCCTCGTCATGACGGACTTGGTCTCCTTCCTAAACCAAAAATTCCTCCTTTATATGGAGCAGTTCCTCCTCCTTCCTTTTATAGAGAGAAGAGACCTTCTTCTTCTCCTATTATCCAGCCTAAGAGACCACAACCTAAACACCCAAGTGATAGGGATGAGAACATTCCTCCTCAATCTTCTTCACTTCCTACTAAGACTAGACGTAATCGTTCTGCACGTGAACGCCGACGAAAGCGTCGTCTTAGAGCTCAAGCAACTGCTTCTCAAACTTTGCCATCTCCAAAAACACCTTCAACGAGCATTATTCCATTTTCTCCTCAGCCGGACATTGAGCCTAAATCTCCTAAACATAAGATGCATGATGGTCTTGATCCTGTGCGAGTTAAAGATCCTATTTTTATAAATCTTGATGATGATATAGATGAAAATGTTATTCATGATGAAAATATTACTTCTCTTGCTTCTGATAGTGAATATGAACTTGTTGATATTGATAACCATTTATCTACTGAATTTTCTAAAGCACTTATCCTAGCTCCTAGACAAGAACAATGTGGCTCGGAACATGAACATAGCCCTTGTTTGGATCTTGTGATAGCTCCATCTGCTGTGTTGGATGTTCCTCCTCTAGCGTGTTCCCTGCCTTCCCGAAACATTGATCAGCAAGATCGGGGGGTAGATGACGTGCTAGACTAGTTACATTAGCATAGTAGATTCTCTCCTCCTCTCTTGTGTCACTTCTTCTATATGTTATTCTCATTCTTCTATTTGTTGTCCTTAGTGTTGTCTACTTGAGGACGATGCAAAGCATTGAGATCTCTCGATCTCTCTCATGTTGACTCAAAAGACACATGTGTTCCCTTCTTCTAGGTGACCTTCCTTGATTGGGGAATGAAGAACAATTATGCATACATACATATGATATATATACATGAATTATCATACGGCATACTGACCCCGAGGAAAGTGAAGTCACCTCGTGCTTTGTGTTTTGTGTCTATTATCCTTGGGCTTATCTCACACTTGGGGGCTAAATCCTTGCGATAACGTGCTCCTTTCCTTTCTCATTTCTTATGTGTATCACTACGTTAAAACAATCACCCCCGGTGAGGCGTGTGAGATCGCTTTAACGTAGGGGGGCATACATCCCGTTCATATCTTTTCAAGATACTTGAAAATTTCTTGGTAAATTTAACCTTGCCTTGAGAATTTTTGGTATCTTTCTTGCATGACTCATAGTGAGGGAACCTTACTACTGACAGTCATGGTTCTTCCTCGTGATCTTCCCTTTTACTTTGTCAATCGAAGTCGTAAGATCCTTAGTCCACTGGGGGCTTGGTGTATCTTGCCTCCTTGACGTGGTGAAAGTCTTTCAATGTTGTTTCCTTGCACTTTACCGGAAGTATGAGCATACGCCTATACTCCCGCTAAAGTGGGGGCTAAATGTAGCGTCCTAAAATTGCGACACTTGCAATTTCGACTGCATTTCGGTCTTCACGATGGCGACGCAACACGCAACCTGAATGGAGACCCCGAAACTTGCTCACGACACCAAAAACTGCATTTTTCAAGCACCCTGGCCTGAACCTCCTTGCACCCTGCTGTCCTGGGAGGTGGGACCAGAGCGCCCAGCACCCTGGTCCTTCAGGACCAGGGCGCCCAGCGCCCTGGTCCCTGGGTTCTATTTTGGGCCCGGTCTCCTAAGGGGTCTCGGGTCTTTTTGGTTTGCAATTTGGAAATTAACTTTCCTGGTCGGCCTAAGGTCGGGAAAATCAGTCTATCAGCCCTAAATGACAAGTATATAAACTACATTTTTCTCTCTCATTTGGCATGAAGAAGATATGTGTACAAAGCGTGGAAACTATACTCAAGCATTCAAGCATTCAAGCATTCCTTCTAAGTCTCCATTCAAGGCTAAGTGTTGCATTCAAGACAAGGATTCAACCATTGAAGAGGAGATCACATACTACATACTACTACAACATACAACATTTAACATCTAAACCTTCGCACATAAGGATACCAACATCCTTAGAACAAGGTATTAGTACTTGTTTTACAGTTATTTACATTTACAGCTCTTGCTCATTTCTTGGTTAATTCCAAAACCGGGGTTTGACCTAAAGGCAAACCCCTAATCCCTAAACCTCCAATCGTCTTCGCTTTTCTGTGTGTAGGTTGCAGGTACGCGGCTGAAATTGAAGATCTGGAATCCTTGTGCAGAGACGAACAGATCCCCCTTCGTTTCGCGGATTTTTCGGAGGACCGTGGCGCCGAGCGCCATCGTCTCGACAACTTTCGCTCAAATTTGCAGGACAGCGCCGTATCGACATTTTACTACTAATTCCAGGTCCGCAGCTTTATCCTATAATCCGAACTCAGTTTATAAGCAAATCTTTGTCACTTTCTATGCATTCCTAGCTCAATTCCTCAATCAATATTCTTTACAAAAGAGGGTAGCCTTGTTGTCTTGACCCTTGAAATTCATTTAGCATCCAATCTTGCATTATGTGGAATTGGATCTTATGAGTTTCAACCCCTCTTTTGAATGTAAAGTCTCCCCCCTAAGTGAAAACCATCGAATCCTAGCGAACCTCCCTTCTCTCTCCTCGGAGTTGGAAGAGGGGAGAGCAACTAGGGTTCAATCGCGATTTTCCGCTTTACAGGTAGATAGAAGAAAATGGTTGGATTACTTCATTCAAGATGGGATGTTATTCAGAGGAGTTCAGTTATGCATACCTAAGAGTTCTATGAGAGATAATCTGATAAAGGAGAACACAGTGGATGACTAGCTGGACATTTTAGCATTGACAAAACAGTAGCATTGGTGAGTGAGCAGTACTTTTGACCCCAAATTCATAAGGATGTTAAGAGATATGTGTAAAGTTGTAGAGTTTGTCAAGTTACAAAAGGTAGTAGTCAGAATGTGGGATTGTATAAACTTTTGACAGTACCAGTAAGACCTTGGGAGGATATAAGCATGGATTTTGTACTTGGATTGCCTAAGACACCGAGACGAAATGATTCTATATTTGTGGTAGTGGATAGATTTTTGAAGATGACTCATTTCATACCTTGTAATAAGACATCAGATGCATTGCATGTAGCAGACCTATTTTTCAAGGAAGTGGTGAGATTGCATGGATTATCTAAAAGCATAGTTTCAAACAGAGACACTAAGTTTGTTGGCTATTTTTTTAGAACACTTTGGAAGAAGATGAAGACAGATTTGAACTTCAGTTCTACTTTTCATCCATAGATTGATGGACAGACAAAAGTTGTTAACCAGAGTTTGGGAAACTTGTTGAGATGTTTAGTGGGAGATAAAACCGAAAGTTGGGATTTGATTCTTGCACAAGCAAAGTTTGCCTACAACAATTTGATGAATAGAAGTACCGAAAAAACACCTTTTGAGATTGTTACCAGAGTGCATCCTAGAGGTATATCAAAGTTGAGAGACATTAACAATGAAGACCAGAGAAGTTCAGAAGCAAAAGACTTTGCAGATCACATGGCAACATTGCATATTCAGGTTAAACAACATTTGAAAGACATGAACAACAAGTATAAGGAGAAGGCGGATGAGAAGAGGAGACACAAGTAATTTGAAGTTGGCGATGAAGTGATGGTATATCTGAGAAAAGGGATATTCTCGGTTGGAACTTATAACAAGTTGCAGATGAAGAAGTTTGGTCCTTGTAGGATTTTGAGGAAGTTTAGTTTCGAAAAAGCATATGAAGTGGAGTTACCGGATAGTCTAAGTATTTCACCTATATTCAGCATTGCAGATCTTCATGAGTATCATGAACCAGAATTCAATGAGGACAGTGTTGCAGACTTGGAGAAACAGTTGCCTTGGAAGGAACCGGATCAGATTGAAGAGATTTTGGATAGTAGGATTGGGCGTAGTACCCGGAGCAGTCAGTATAAGGAATATCTTGTTAAGTGGAAGGACATACCAGTTGAAGATTCATCTTGGATTTATTAGGCAAGGGTAGACCGTCCTGGTTTTCCTCTAACCCCAGCAAAGTGAGAGGCTTACTTTTTCAATAACCCCGGATGTCTAATGCAGGAGAATCCCCAGTTCACAGCAGCATCAACCAGAAATATTTTTCTTTCTATTTTGCTTTCTGTTTGTAGTTTCAGTTGTCCTTTTTGTGTGTCCCGATTTTGGCTCACCGGATCCCGTGGAAATCGATTCTACTTGAAGACTTGATCATCTTTTTTGCTTTCAGACCACATCGCATTTGGATCATTTTTTGGCAAGATATCGCTACCGGTTTTCGTGATAGTTTCCTGTTACCGGTTGACAGTCCTTTGTTACCGATTGCCTAGACCTATTCTAGCGATCTACTAGAACCCCTTCCAAAGATTGTGGAGCCTTGGGCATTGATTCCGATGTTCCTTGGCGTGTGGCCGACCTTTACGTACGATCTATGTTTCATCCTTTGGATTTTCTGGAGGAATCTCTTGGCGAAGGCCGACCTTGTCATTTTACATGTTTGGTCTTGTTCTTCGGGTTTTGATCCCTTTTGGGCCGACTGGATCCTTTGGATCAATATATATGTTTGTAATGATGCATTAGAATGTAACAAATTAGAGAATCAAGGAGCTATATTATGCATAGAAGATAGATCTTTCGATTCAAGGTCTTGGTTGTGACCTATTCTACCAGGCCTGTGAGCCGGTATGTTGTAACCTGGTTGTTACCGGTTGGATGTAATCAGATTTCATGCAATAAAACTATTTGTTTTGAATTGCCTCCATCATATATTTGTGTTTCTATTGTGTTTACTCTTGTTGATCAGTCTGGATTGATCTCTTTGAGGTCCCTCCTCACTGGTGACTGCTTCACTACACCAAGAATTGTGATATTTGTCGAAGGATGGGACGACCCACCGCTAGAGATGAAATGGCCCTTCAACCAGTTCTAGCTTAGATGCTATTTGAAAAATGGGCTATTGATTTTGTCGGACCCATTGACCCTCCAACAAAGCTCTCTAAGGCTTGCTTCATCATCACCAACATAGACTACTTGACAAAATGTGTAGAGGCAAAACCTACCAAAAATTGTACCACACATACTGTCACAAAATTCTCTATCATAATATCATCACCATATTTGGTTGCCTATTGAGTATAACAAATCATCCAGATAAGCATTTTGTTAATTAAATTATCAAAGAAATACTAAAAATTTTCATAATAACCCATAACTAGAGTACACCATATCACCTGCAAGACAATGGGGCCAATGAGGAACTATATAAAATCATCAAGACTACTTCAATGAAGATGTGTGATACCAATAGAATGGATTGGGGCATTAAGATATCAACAATACTTTGGGTTTATTGCACCACCTATAAATGCTCTGCTGGGTTAACTGTGAGCTAGCTTATGGGCTAGAGGCCAACCTACCTATCAATTTCATTGTCCACAATCTTTGCATGGCACTCACATTGAGGTAGATAGATGATGACTCAATAAAACAAAGGCTCAAAGAACTAGACAAATTGTGGCACACCACCAGTTTACAAAAAGTGATAAAAGGCATGGCATGACCATACTATTAAGTCCAAACAATTTTAGATCGATGACATGGTGCTCCTATAAGACAACTAGTTTAAGAAACAAAGGAAATTCAAAGTCCAATGGCTCGGCAATTACCAAATTAATGATATTTTGGATTTTGAAACGATCAGATTGCAAAGATTGGATGGCATAGTTCTAAAACGCTTTGTCAATGGATCCCAACTTAATTATTATCATATCAATCCAACATAGAGTTGGCTTGAGGACAAGCTAAAATTTTGAAAGGGGGGATAATGTTAGCAAGATAAAGGCAAAGCTTGTACAAACAACATAAATTGTACCGTAAACCATTGCAAGGAGGTTGCAGAGCCCTTAATCAAAGAGACATCAACTACATTAGTATTAGTATATATGGGACACATCTCATTAGATAGATATTTGGAAAGGAACTTGAAGGTAAAAATAAGGAATCTATAATGTATAAGGAGATATAAGGATATAGTGAAAGGCTATATATATTTGGTTTGGCATTGACCAAATACATCAGGGAACCTATCAATTACCTATACAATGTGGGATCAATGAAACTAATACAACTCACAACCACATAGAAATCAACAACACACACACACACACACACACACACACACACACAAATATGAGAGTTCTACATCTGATGTGTTATGGTTTATGAGCACTTTGTTTTCTATATTATGTTTACTAGTTATGTATAGTCCAGATCAACTCCTTACGTCTCTTGTATAACTGGGTCTGGTATATAAATTGTCACATCCCACTTGTGCCCTAACTATGTTAATGAAGCTTTCATGTTATGTAAATGTCGTTTTGGTGATGAATGAGTAGATTGAGATGCATATGTTAGGTAAAATTATATATATGTTATGGATGAATGTCATTAATATAGGATTTTTGGCTAACTATTTGTGTTTGGTAGTGGATGTAGGACCATCATCCTTCGAGGAGGAGGGAAAACATAATCTATGGGATACTAAAGAGCTATGAATCACAATGCCATCTGAACCTAGTAGGTGATGACCTAGTTAGGTAAGTCGAGAGATTTTACCTAGTCTTGTGCGAGCCAATCTAAGCTAGTAAGGTCAGCCTTATAGATGAGTAGGTTTGGTCTTGTTCGTCTTTAATCACCTTGGTATTAATCTCTTAAATTTAGAAATATATGCTTATTGTAGATAATGATATTAAGAACAAAGTATAAGAGCATATGTTCTTTTAAAACTATTTAATTATGAAAACGCAAATATATACATGAGTTATAAAATGCAAAGTGATTATCGAGTGGACCATGCTAAGTATTAGCAAGGCATGCCTATGTAAGAAATAAATCGAATAGAATTGGTGGATAATAAACCAATGTTAAGTCGAGGGAAAATAATGAACATGCTTTGGGAAATCAATATCATATGATATCGCAATACTATGAAGGGGAATATTTTTAATCATTGCGATAGATATTTTCAAAGGGTATTGGATGCCATTCTGGCCACCTCAGCGCACAATAGATGAAATAATGGAATCCTTGGAAAGGCGGTGGGATAGTAATATAAGAAAGGTAGTTACGAGGGTTTTCATATGCATTCAATTTTTAAAAAAGAAAAAAGAAAAATACGGTTGTAACAAGGAAGAAGGGAGCAATTACGACACAAGTGGGGTTTTGGTCTTCCACAATACCTACTTCAAATTGGATAAGACTTTGGAAAAGGGTGGCACCAAACAGGATACCATTTCCAGCCACATTCAAATTTCAGAAAGCTAAGCACAGGTCATGTTACTGTATAGCTGAAGCATTAATTTGGTAATAAGTTTATTTATATTGAAGGAAGAAAAAGAAAGTGGAATTTTAAGATTTAGTATTGACTTAACGAATAATAGAATAAGTGCACTACCTGTTATGTATTTAGCATTGGCATGTATTTGATCAAACTAACATGAAAAGAATGATATTCCATCTAAAGGAATGATATTCTTCTTTTGTAAGATGTTTTAAAGTTAAAAAAAGAGAATTAGATTTCAAAGAGGAAACTGAATTTAAACAACATTCCAACTGAGATTTTCTCAGTCATATATTATTAAGACTATTAAATAAATAATTCCATTTCTGTTTGTGAAATTATTATTCTTGAAAAATTTACCAAAACCATGAAAAAGATAACAATTCAAGCTGGAAAAACTAAACAAAATAGTTTTAAATTATGAAATCATCCAACAATTTTGACTGGTAAACTGCAACAAATGGATTTCAACTCGTAAATTACTGCTCATGAAGTATTTTTGATGCAGGAGCATCCCCAGTTCTTTGCAATCTTGCATCAACCAAAAACATTTTCCTTTATGTTTGTTTTTTGATTGCAGTTTCAGTTTTCCTTTCTGTTTGTCCCGGTTTTGGCTCACCGGATCTTGTGGAGTTGGATTCTAATTGAAGACTTGATCATCTTTCTTGCTTCCAAATCGCATCGCATTTGGATCACTTTCCGGCAGGATATCACTACCGGTTTCCATGACAGTTTCTTGTTATTGGTTGACAGTCATTTGTTACCAGTTGCCTGGACCTATTCTGGTGATCTCCCAGAACCCCTTCCGAAGCTTGCGGAGCCTTGGGCGTTGATTCCGATGTTCCTTGGCGTGTGGTCGACCTTTTCCCGTGATCTACGTTTCATCCTTTGGATTTTCCAGAGGAATCTCTTGGCAGAGGTCGACCTTGTTATTTTACATGTTTGATCTTGTTCTTCGGGTTTTGATCCCTTTTGGGCCGACTGGATCCTTTGGATCGATATATATATTTGTAATTACGCATTAGAATGTAACGAATCAGAGAATCGGGTAGCTAGATTGTGCATAGAAAATAGATCTTTAGATTCAAGGTCTCGGTTGAGACTTATTCTACTAGGCCTGTGAATCGATATGTTGTAACCCAATTGTTGTCGGTTGGATGTAATCAAATTTCATGCAATAAAATAATCTGTTTTGCATTGCCTCCATCATATCTATGTGTTTCCGTTGTGTTTACTCTTGCTGACCGGTCCGGATTGATCTCTTTGAGGTCCCTCCTCATCGGTGACTGCTTCAATTTCCAATAGAGGGAAATATTTGGGAAATGCTTTTGAACTCTTAAGAGGAGATGGAAGCTAGTTCAAGAGCTCGGGAATATTTCTAGAATCTTTATAATAAATGAAAATGAATATACAAACAAGTGAGATGGTCTAATGATGTGAAACAAGGAGAAGTCTTCTATGACAAGCAATTCATTTTTTGTTAAGACTGTAACCCTAGCCTTGAGAATGTTTAGCTCTAGGAGAATATTAAATAAATAAATCAAAACTTGATCAGTAGATTCTTATTTAATTTCATACCTGAACTAGAGTTTGAACTTGAGAATGTCTTTGTCTTGTTATTTTAACCATAAATTTCTTACTGGACATAGAAGTCAAGTAGCAGTATGCTAAGGACTAGTGTGAAGGAAACAAAATTGATTAATGGTTACAATCAACCGAGTAGGATGATGAACCTGACTACACACTAGGTGTTTGCATTAATTAAATCATTTGGCCAAGGTTTCTCTTGTGTGTAGCGTTAGTCAATTCGTTTAACCTGGATATCCAACTCAATCAGAAGTCATGCAAAGTAGGAGTAACTTAAGTGTGTGGTTGACTAGGGTTACATAGGGTTGATACACCAGTCTCAGATGGCATAACGACTCCAGCTCTTGAATTCACTGTGAAGGGTCGGGTCTACCAGTGGGTAGACACGAGGGACTGAAAAGTCTGTGGTTGGGCGGAAAAGCGCCCTGATGATGTTTTCCCTCCCCAAGCTTAAATGACCAACTCAAAAAGAAAAGATATTAGAACTTCAACATCACTTCTTAACACAAGTAATATCTTATCTCTTCCATTTTCAGTAAAATCAATATAGATAGTATGTTCTAAATTTTATGCAAAAAATGTGATGTATTTACTTCAAAATTTTTTTTTACTGTTTATAGTTTTTAATACTGTATAATAGTATCTTGCTACATATGATGATCACATCTTTTCATTTCATAATGATATGTTGAAAACTTTGTTATTTAGTTTGTTTTAAACTATAAGATAGATTTTGTTGTTTTTTAATAAAAGAGGGGTAAAAATTTATTCAAACATAAAAGAGAAACAAAAGAACAGAGTGCCCAGCAAAGAGAGCACTACAGAAGCTTGTCCCTAGCCACTAGTTGATCCAACATATGGAGCATATCAAGAAGTAATTGCCCCATATCCACAATATTCCAATCCTACATATAATCCGAAGCCCTTTTGGCCAGACAATCAGCAACACTATTCCACTCCCTAGGAATGTGAATAAAGGTAACAGATTCCAGTGAGCTAAAAACATGGAGAATTTGTTTAATAACTAAAGCTAAGTGCCAACTAACCCCCTCAAGTTGTTGCCGAGTTAACAAAGTCACCACCACCTGAGAATCACATTCACACATAATCTTCTTCCAACCAAGAGCACAACACCGCTCTACAACATATAAAATGGCGAGAGCCTCCATAAAATTATTGGTATGAAAGCCCTTATAAACCAAAAAATAAACTAAATACCACCAGAGCTATCTCGACCAACTCCACCAATTCCAACATGTCCAAGATTCCCCCGAGAAGAACCATTAGTGTTAATTTTAATAACTCCATGGGGAGGAGGAGTCCAACGACCCTCCCGATTGATCCGTTGCAGAGGATGCTTGCATCTACTACCTCTGGCCAAACCCACAAACCCCTGAGCACCTCCATGAAGAGGAAAGTTAAGACGGTTGCAAATAAAAATATCTCTAGGATCCACACCACCATCCATATCACACTTAGCCAAAATAGTCTCACGAAGAGAGTGAGTAATTTTCCACCACAAGTGTATAGTGATCAGCGTAGCATCCTGAAAAATCCATCGATTTCTCTCTAGCCAAACATGCCAAACTATAAAAGAAGGACCAAGAGCCCACAGAATTTGAAGAAAAGAGGTGGTAGAAGGGGATTTTTTCCAGCGGGCCCAAAACTCAGACAAAGAGGAGACATGCCAACAAGGCTGACCCCAAGCACCCCACCAAAAGTGCTACACTTCCTTGGCAAAAGGACATTGGAAGAAAAGGTAAGAAATAAATTCCTCACTATTACGACACAAAACACACATAGAGGGGCCATGAAAGCCCCGCCTGCATAAATTATCCCAAGTAAGACAATGGTTTCGAACCACCAGCCACATGAAAAAGTTGCATTTAGGCCAGGAAAATTTGTTCCAAACTTGCTTCCACCAAGGCACCTCAATACCACCAAACAACTGCCTAGTAAGCTCCAGGTACCCAGCAGCAACGGAGTACTTTCCAGACGTGTCACTACCCCAAGCAAGGATATTAGGACCAACAAGAGAGTTGCACTCATGAGAAGCAAGAATCTGAGTCATCTCATTTCGATCCCTCTCCAAACCACCTGACAGCCATTGAGAAGAGTCCTTCCATTGATACCCAACAACCCGACCAAAATTATGAACAATCTTCTAATGCACAACCTTATCCCAGCCAGCAGCTGTAAAGAAAGCGCAGAGGGCCTCCAAGTGCGAGTACACAGAAAGAAGAGGGGGATGACCATCCCAAGAGTCCAACCAAAAGAGAGCTTTTGACCCCCTGTTATAGATCCAAAAGAGGCCCTTCTTGATCAATTGAGCCCCAGTTTTTAGAGTATGCCAAACCAAAGATCCCCTACCCTCCAAAGGGTATCCAGTAACATACAAAGAGTCGGCTCCTTGTAAAAAACTATGCATGAGAATACGGGCCCAAAGATGATTCTGACTGGTACACCAACGCCAGTATAATTTAGCAGCTAAAGACTGACTACTTAAGATAGCAGAACAAAGGCCAAGACCCCCCTCCTTCTTCGATCAACAAACTAATTTCCACTTAACTAAGTTCCATTTCGAATGTTGCAGATTACCACTCCAAAGAAACTAGCGCAAAAGGGCATCAAATTCCTTGATAAAATAAACAAGAGCTGCTTGTACCAAACTTATGTAAATGGGAAGAGCCCGAATCACTAATTGAAGAAGGGTCACCCTAGCAGCAGTAGAGAGCCACCGATGAGTCCAATTGTTAACTTTACGACGCAGCTTATCGAGCAAGTCCTTCTAGAATAGCCTAGGTTGTCGACCAATAGCAATAGGAATGCCCAAATAAAGAAGGGGGGGAGACCCAATTTGAAACCTCAAGATGGTAGCAATCCTCCTCTGAATAGGCTGCAGAGTATTGAAAAAATAGATAGAGGTTTTATGCTCATTGACTTTTTGACCAAAAGAGAAGCTAAATAAATATCTAACGTATGTCTGAAGGACTCAGCCTCGCACCATCAGGCAAGCCCCATAAGAGCAGTATCATCCACAAATTGCAACCCATTTCCCCAACTCCAGCCATGAATAAGATCCTGAGAAACCCGAGACTTAATGAGTCTACCAAGGCCTTCTGCTATAATAATAAACAAATATGGAGAAAGAGGATCCCCTTGGCGAAGACCCCTAGAGGCACCAAACAATTCAGAGGGCTCCCCATTAAAAATAACAGAGAAGGAAGCCAAAGTGACGCAACTCATAATCCAAGTAACCCACTCGAGACTAAAACCAAAGGCAAGAAGAATATTCTGCAAAAAACACCACTTAACCCTATCATAAGCTTTAGCCATGTCTAGTTTGATAAACGTAGATTTCTCCTTAGAAGTAGCCATAGAGTGAATGGCTTCCGAGGCAATCACAACCCCATATAAAATCTATCTTCTAGCCACAAAACCCCCTTGCTCATCAGAAATCAATATAGGAAGCCAAGGCTTAAGCCTCTCAGCAATTAGTTTAGTAATAATTTTATAAACCACATTACACAGAGCAATAGGCCGAAAGAAATCCAGGTGATCAACACCTTCTCTTTTAGGAATAAGAACTAGAAAAGTAGAATTCAAAGCCATGAGCATTTGCTTGTTGACATAAGATTCCCTAACCACCTCAAGCAAATCCATGTTGACAATATCCCAAAATTCCTGAAAAAATTATGCTGGAAACCCATCATGATCTGGAGCTTTACCTTTCTGCATCCCAAAAACAACCTCCTCCAATTTAGACAAATTTATTGGACGCATAAGGTACTCATTCATCACATTAGTAACCAGAGAAGGAATATCAACCAAGATCAAGTTCTTCTCATCCTCAGCAGGAGGTGAATTGTCAAAAAATAAAGTTGAATAGTACTTGGTAGCTTCCCGAGATAGAGCTTGCTGGGAAGACAATTAAATACCATCTTAATTAACCAAAGAGGAAATATAACTCTTATTTCGACGAGCTTGCACGGATTTGCAAAAAAAAGCAGTATTCATGTCGCCCTCCTGGAGCTAATCAATCCTGGTCTTCTCCTTCCAAAAAATCTCTTCCCTAAGATCCCACTCCTCCAATTCACTAGCTACTTGAGACTCTGCCCTGGACAAATCCTCAGTAAAGCCAAGATCTCAAATTTGACGAGTGATATCATCAAGGCGTACTTGAACCTCCCTCTTCCTAGCATAAAGATTACCAAAACAGGATTTGTTCCACTTCTTGAGCTATCATTTAACAAATTGCAATTTCTTAACAAAAGAACACATAGCGGTACCATAAGCAGGGCCCTCATCTCTCCACCATTGGGCCATTAAATCATGGAGGGAAGAATCACGAAGCCACATCAGTTGGAACTTAAAAGGTGGACTTTTAGGAGCTGCAATAGAAGAGGTTGAAAATTTAAGAGGCCAATGATCTAAGCCCCTCCAATCAAGAATTTCAGAATAAGAACTCAACCAGCCACCAACCCAAAAACAAGACACCAAAAATTTATCAAGCCGCTCAAAAATAGCATCAACACCACCCCTTCTATTATTTCAAGTGAAGATCCCATTAGCCGACTTGATATCAATTAAATTTAGGAGGTCCACATTCACATGGAATAGCTTAGTGGAAGGACCCAATCAAGCCAACCCACCCCTCTTCTCCTCCAGGCATAACATTGAATTAAAATCACCCACTAAAACCCAAGGAGAGGAGCACATGAGCGAACATACCTAATGTGTGACCAAAGTAGGGTTTTCCTATGAAAATCACATTAGTAACCAAAATCATCTCCCCAGTCTCCAAACTAGAAGCAACCGTAGAGAGAGAGCTGAGTGACTAGAGATCCACCAGATAGGAACAATTTTCCTAGGGTCCCAAAAAAGGGCCAAACCTCCAGAGCAGCCCAGAGAACCAATACACTGGCATTGACCATGGCGCCAAATAGAAGAAGCACAATGAAACATAGAATCAGCTGAAAGCTTAGTCTCCTGAACACAGAAAATAGTCGAAGAATGAACTCCCACCAAATCATGAATAGCCTTTTGTCGAGGGATGTTATTCAACCCCCTAACATTCCATAAAAGAATAATCATTGAGGGGGGTGGGAGAAGTGAACCTCAATGGGGTTGACAGACCCAAATTCTACCAGCAGTTTCCCAGCTAGTTTAGTCTTCTCCTGATCCTTTTTACAACCACCTTTCAAATAAGTATCAAAAGACACTTTCTTAAGGGGTCTTTGTTGCAAACCTCAAAGGTGGAGAGGACCACTTACTTTTACTAGAAGCTTGAACCTCCTTAACTAAATCCGCCAAAACAATATCATCCTGCAAACTAACAGGGTCCCCTGAAACCCCTACCACGAGACCAGTAGGGGGCACTCCATGTTGAGTAACAGCATCATGTCTCATAACAATAGTCTCCTGATGCACAAACCCCACATCCATACTAGCCGCACCAAAAGAGACTTCAACTGGAATCCCTTCCTCTAAAGCCATAGAATCTAGCATCTCAAACTTATGAAAACTCTCATCAATCTACCTATCCCTGAAAGGTCTCTTATGTGCCCTCCCCTTAGAATGGGGCTTAACAGGTACGAAACCATCCTTATCAGGCCCATTTGCTATCACTGGAGATTTCGATGTACCCTCTTTATCCACCTTTGGAACAAAAGAAGAGGGAGAAACGCCACCAGAGCCACTAGTCCCCTTATTAATCCTTGGACACTAACGCTAAAGATGTCCATACTCATGACATATCTGACAACAGAAAGGAAGAGATTCATAATCCAATTGTTGCACCCATGAAGAAGAGCCCAAACAAATTTCCAAAGAATATGGCAGTGGATCATTCAAATCAATCTCAACACAAATAGGAGCAAAGGAAATTACCTTTTTATCCAGGGTCTGTTGAGCAATCGCAATCAGCTTCCCAAGCAAAGCGGCGATCTGTCACAAAATATCTTCCCTCCAAAACTCTAAACAAAGTTCTGGCAGACGGACCCAAACAGGAACCCTTGAAGCCAGATCCTCTGCTGAATTGAAACCCGCATGCCAGGGTTTAACAAACAAGCCCACATGATTGTAAAAATATGGTCTGCCTTCAAAAACACAATTCTGATCAGACATGCAGGAGATCACGACCAAAAAGTAGCTATTCACAGCAAGCATTATATCCATATCTCCCTCAACCTGCCATGAGCGACAGATCCAGGCTTCCAAAGCCGCCAAAGAAATTCTAACTCCAAGAAATTTACAAATCAAGGCATCTTGGCTCCAATAGGCCACATCCTCCATAACCGATTCAGGAAGAATCACAAGGATAGGCCGATCATGGCTCCTCGGAAGACAACCATTAACTTTATTCAGTTTGGAGCTCGCCCCAACGTAAAAGGAGTCTGATGGCCTTGCATGCACATCCGAAGAAGCTCCATGGACGGAAGAAGCGACAACAACCACTAGACTATTCGAAACCCTATTCTCCTCCATCAGAATAATAGACTAAGATAACCCCGACAAAGGACACAGAACAACACGAACAAAACCCCGCACAAAAACTCCAAACACAGCCAAACACCACACTGCACTTGTCGCCCATGCAAACCTCCTACACAACGCCCTGTCAATAGCACACCCACTCCCGCAATCTCTCGCACAAACCTCCCCACACACATACACACAACGACGAGGGCGCGAGCCCTAGCCCAAGATCACGCAGAGCACCACTCCTTCATCCACCATAACTAAGCAACAAGATAAAATGCCAAGATAGATGTTGTTACATAAATACAACATACAAAAATTACTTGAGGCTCAGAACTTTGGTCTATATTTCCCCATTTTCTTGCTAACACTCGTGCTTGGGCTCCACCATGAACTAACTCAAGGTGTTCATCTCAAAACATATATTTGATTTGCCATTGACCAAATACATCAAGGAACCTATACAACGTGGGATCAATGCAACTAATACAACTCACAAGCACATTGAAATCAACAACATGAGCTATATATATATAATGTTAACTAGTTCCTTACCCCTCTTGTACAACTAGTTCTAGGATATAAATATAACATGCAAAAATTACTTGGGGCTCAAAACTATGATCTATGTTTCCCCATTTTCTTGCTAACACTCATGCTTGGTCTCCACCATGAACTAACTCAAGACGTTCGTTGCAAAACATATATTTGGTTTGGCATTGACAAAAATACATCGCAGAACCTAGCAACTACCTATACAATGTGGGATCAATGCAACTAATACAACTCACAACTACATAGAAATCAACAACACGAACTATGTTACATACAAATTTTCAGTCATTTGAAAAATTTTCTTTCATTCTTTCAAATGACAATTTGTATATCAAACTAGTATCTTGCTCGTATCTTTATATTAATTCAGCTAAAAATCTAATCTCCCAAAAATCAACATTATTTATAGGAAAACGTCATAATCACTTATAAAGAAGATAGAAGATAATTTAAATCATTAATGCATATAAGACTTTTACTTAGTCCTTCAAAGGGAAATGCAAAATAGGCTAACTGGAACCACTTGAACTTTTCCATGCACATGCAAACTAAACTTGTGTGAAAGTTCCTTTCCAAGCTAAAAACTCAACATTGAGTAGGATTATGTTATACAAATCAATGGTAGAAGCCACTAAATCCTTATATGTCATTCCCAAGAAAGTAGCAACATAAAATTACATGTTGTAATAGAAAAAGATGTAAAAATGGTTTGGCTTTCATAGGCATGATAATGGGTTCGACTTCTTGACCAACCTTAGATTTGCCCAACAATCTTAAATGTTAGCACTTATTTCTGAATGTGGGAGTGGAATATGTTTCGCTCGAAGTGACATGGTGCAATCACAAGTAAATTTTGATGGTGCCCTCTAGATAGATCTTTGGCTTAATGAAAATTCTTGTTATGCCCTAGTCCAACACTATAGAGTATATGTTTGGACACTTTTTCAGGTAATCTTATAGTAGCAAGTATCCTTTGATGGAAGTCTCAATGATGCACTTTATTATTCCTCTCGCTAGATTGAATGCCTAGTGGCCTTTGAAGACACTTCCTCTCTTTCTCTATGGACCACACACACAGTGGCAATGTTTCATCTAGAAATTTAGTCAAGTACAAGTACATTGGAATGGCATGTCTAGAGAATAAAGATTATAAAGATGAAGATCAAAGGTTTCCCGCTTCGTAGGTTTCCACTTTCTTAGCAGTTTGCCAAGATTGAATCATATATTATATCTTTAGATCCTTTCGTGAGAACTAAAGGCAAGGCTCATCATAGCACTAGACAGAACCCCTTGACTAAGTTCTTTCAGCACCATGACTATGGAGTAGTCCAAGGCTACCTATGAGACAGGAAAAGGCCCAATGTCTAGAAGATCTCACTTTCTTTATGTTGTACTTTGAAGAGCTCAATAAGTTTCAAGGATAGTGTTAGGACTTAGGCTGTCAACCAAAGAGTTCAATTGATTTTCTTCAATGGTAATGAATATGATCTATAAACAAATGTTTTTTATTAAAAAAACAATGTTAACTAGAGTGTCAGCCCTTTTACATAGTCAGAGACAATCAAAGAAAACTTGTCTAACCATCTATGACCCATACCCAACACAAGGAGGGGCATGGGGGGACAGGGAGGACTTCCCCTTCCGCCTGCAAAAAACAACAGTCCAGACGATACTGTCATTGGAACCAACATAAAGTGGTAAGGATCTCATAATGTTACCAATAGTGGAGCCATCAGAGAGCATTTGCGAGCCTACAACCTACTGTTGCAAAACAACAAGGGGTTGTTGCAAAACAACAATACGCTGCAGTGGAGAGACGTCTTCAGGAGCAGAATTAGTAGGTGAAGAGTGGAACTGTAAGTTAGAGGCAACAGGAGTTGAACCCGTCAGGACAGGAGGAGCCAAAACGGTGGAATTGGCAACAACATTAGCAACATTACAAGGCACCTCATCCTCTTGAGAGGAGCCATTCGAATCAGAATCAACAGGATAGATGGTCAAGTGATCATCAGTAGCATCCTTCCACCAAGTAGCAGCACCTTTGTGGTGTGAAATAGAGCAGTCTGAAGCAAGATGACCCGTAGAGAAGCATTTCCGACAGTGAAAGGGAAGGCCCTCAAAATCCAAAGGTTGAGTCCAAGGCCGATCACCAACCATGAGAACCACATCTCTCGAGAGAGGCAAGGATATGTCAATATCGACTAGGATGTGGGCAAAGGTAGTGTGGCCCATAGAAGATGTGACATCATCAACCTTTAAGAAACGACCAAAAGAGTTACCAATGGCCTCGTTGCAAGAATGCTCCCAAAAATGAAGAGGGAGATTCGAAAGGCGAATCCAAACTGGGCACACATTAAGCAGTTTAGTGAGAGGGTTGAAAGAGGTTGTCCAATGCTTGATAGAGAGGGAGTGAACTCTCCAAGCCCACAAATTGCTCAAAACCAAATCCCAATCATCTAAAGATGTAAAAAAAGCAATGAAAACACCTTTAGCACAAGGAAAAAGCTCAATATTATGAGCTACCAAAGGCCTCCAGGAGTTACTCACCCAATGAGGGAGGTCCAGTAGTGAAGGCCAGAGCCTAAAGAATCTACACACTAAAGCACAGCTTTGGTAGAACCCAATGTTGTCCACAACATCCTGCCCACAAACCAACATAGGGGAGGATTTGGCAAAGGGAAGAGGACGAACCCCCTTGGAAGGTGTTGGCATTATGGATGAATTGATTATGTGTTGCATTGATGTTTTGTCATTAATGTCAACACTAGTTGTTATGGTTGGTTACCGGCAAACGGGTTTTGGTTATCGGTAGAAGATCTAGTGTTACCAACAGAAGAGACTATCTGTTGGACACTTCCAACATGTTTGGATCAATGGAGTATGTTTGATTTTATGTGTTACATGTTCCTGGAGCATGTTTTGGTCAGTTGGTATTGACTTGGTAATCGGATGCTATCATACACTCTTGTAAACCCTTACCGGTATTGGTTTAAGGTTTAACCAGCAAAGCTTTCACTGAGGAATCTTGACAGGATGCATAAGTAGTGTTGGTGCAGCTTTCAGGATGTTGAAGGTGTTCTCTGATCTTACTTCAACTGCTTGAAGACATTGCTTTGGTGTGGTGGACCCAGAATAGATTCGGTACCTTCTAGGTTATGGACCGGTATTATGTTAACGTGTACTCTACACGTTACTGGGATGAACTGGGATGTTCTATGGATTGGTTATTGTTGTTTTGGTCTTAAGGCGACATGGCATATCATTGTAATATGGATTTATGTAATGATCTTATTGTAATATCTTTTAGGTGGCCGACCTAATTGGCTTAGGCCTTAGGGTTGGTATAAAATGATGTAAGATCTCATTGTAGATCATGGGGAATAAGTGTCGTGGTCTTGAAATGCAATATCATATGCGAAGGACATTTGGTCAATCATAGATGATCAAATTGGGATTAAGGAAGAGGTTAAAGGCCTCTGGTATTGAGCTTAACCGAGACTGTAATCAAGCATGGTAGATGCTATCTCTGGCAGTTCATTATTCTGGATTGTTGTCCATTTATCTTGAGGTGGTTATAACCTCTATGTAGTCAGTGAGACTCTTTTGTAATGAGCAGTACGCTCTAGGCAGTGTGCCTTCCTGCATGTGCAGGCCCCTCATTGTATCACATACTTTCTGCATAAGTATCATCTGACTGTGGGTAGGCTTCCCATTGTGGTTTTTCCCTTTCCGGGTTTTCCACGTACAAATCATGGTGTTATGTGGTATGGTTGCATTGTGTTGATTATCTGCTTTATTGGTAAGTTTCATTGCTTACCGGTATCTGTTTTTGTTGTTCCGGTACTTCATCTGGTTAAAGGTTATTAAGTGGATTAATTGATATAATCTGCTAACAACTGATTCACCCCCCCCACCCCTCAGTTGTTCACCCATTATCCTAACAAAAGGTTGGGCAGTAGATCTGGCCACACGAGCAAAGTTGCGTTTGCTAGCAAAGGAAGGCCTAGGCGGAACCTTAGTACCCACAACATCAATAATAGTCGGTTGAGAAGCAACGACAAGAGCTTGAGAGTCTGCAACAACAACACTCCCCGGAAGGGCATCTACGAAAGGGGGAGGGCACAAACCTTCCACCGAAAGGGTACCACCAGTGGGCACAGAGGCACCCACGCGAGGGGCAGAACCACCCTCTGCCAAAGGCAAGGCCACGGGGGGAACAGGGGAACCGCAGGGAGCAACACACGGGCAGGCTGAACCAACGCCAGGAGCAGCAACGACAGTCGAGTCTCTAGCAACGTCAACAGAGGGATCAACGCACCCTAGAGACCGTGCAACAGAGAAAGAGTGGGAAGCACCAACGATCGCAGCACGGGAGGAACCAGAAGGAAAACCTTCCACCAAAAGGGTAGCACCAGTGGGCACAGAGGCACCCACGCGGGGGGCAGAACCACCCTCTGCCAAAGGCAAGGCCACAGGTGGAACAGGGGAACTGCAGGGAGCAACACACGGGCGAGCCAAACCAACGCCAGGAGCAGCAACGGCAGCCGAGTCCGCAGCAGCGTCAACAGAGGGATCAACGCACCCTAGAGACCCTGCAACAGATAAAGCGTGGGAAGAACCAACGATTGCAGGGACGGAGAGCACAACTATAAACCAATGTTATCTTGGAGTCGGTAACATGTTTGGATGAAAATTACTCAACCACAGTTGTGCAATTGTTTTTCCAAAGATAATGGATGGAATACATCCTTGTTTTTTATTCTTAATGCACAGATGCTTTATAATTAGATTGGCAGTTTCTTCTTGTTTATCTTTTGATATAGGAATAAGGGCCACCAACAAGCCTCTTGTACTCATCATTAAAAAATATCATACTAGGTTCAAACAAGTTAATACAATCTCTACTTTCCAAGTTCCAGATCAAAAGTGTGTTAAATTATAACAATTTCAAGAAAATTCCAAATTACATTTCCATGGTACAACTCAATAATTTGGTGTTTATTTCAAGAAAATATAAGAATGCAAAATAATAAACAACATCGCTTCAATTAAAAAGATTGAAGAAAAGCTGCTCATTCTGATCTCTCAAAATATAATATAATGTTGTATTTAACAGAGATTGATACTTCCCTGGTGATTTGATAAGGTAGATAATACAAATGCATAGTCAGCATGTAATGAAGGTTTGACTATGAAAAAATCCTTAATTCTTCTGCAGCAACATATGCACTTCATAGATTTTTTCCTCGTGCAGAAACAGCCCCTCTGTTTTGCAATGTTTTTAGATAAAACTTATAAGGACATTCCAGTAGTCTGTATTCCAATCAACAAGGCCATGTGAGATACAAATTCAAATTGAAAATAAAGAAAAAACTATTGTAATCATCTTCTCCTACACCTTGGCAAAAGATATACTATGATTTTAGTTCTCGCATGTAAATATGTAACACCTTGAAAGGAGATGCATTGCAATGCTTAATTCCACGGGAATGTAAATTTAGACATCATGGCAGTATCAGTAGCATGAAATGTTGAAAGTGTAAAGTTGAAATTGTGCAGCTGAACAGTGTGGTATTTACCTGTACCAGTTTCTTAAAAACATGGTCACTTCAAAATAACTTGTCCCTCTCAGCATTGAAAATCACGTGCATGAAGCAAATAAGTTGAAGTTGGTCCTCGAAATGACACACTTCATGCACCTTCCCTGTTGATGAAGATCAAAGTACTTGAATCTGGAAAGATAAAACATTCTTCAACGCAAAGTCAATGTAAAACAGTGGAATTCTGTAGTCCAGAATCTGGAATAAAATTCTGCTGGAGCATCGACGATGAAAATTGAATGTGTTTCACCCCATCTCTACGGAGAGATTTAGGATCAATCCCCGACTTATGGGCAGCAATGACACCCAATGCTTCCCAATAGTTCGCAACTTTCAACTGCAGAAACAATAATTAGTTTGTAAGAAATGGCATCTAATTAATCCTCAAATAATATAACCAGAGTACCAGAATTCAGCTTATATTCACTTACTCCTATAATCGTTTCTATCATAAAAATTTTAATAATGTCAAAGCCTTCTTTGATCTTTCTGAAAAAATATATAACAATTTACTTAATTTATATATCTTACAGAAACTATAGATTTGCAGCAATTATGTCATACCACATTAAGACCTAGTTTATCAGGAGTGTCGTCCAGAACTGTTTCATTCTCCTCAACTCCAATAATCAGTGGCTGAAAATTTTAAACACAAGGAATGAGTTATCACAATATATTTTCCTCCATACCGAGAAAGAAATATATTGAAATACAGCTGATGCATTTACAAAATGACCTTTTACATAAGTTAAGGATAGGTTTTCCTTCTTACCTTATATCCTACTTTTTTTCCAAATGCAAGAATTCCAGACCCACCACAAGCATCAATAGGAACAACAACACTGTCTACAACATCTGCCCATAGACAACCATGCCTTGAGACAAAACCAGGATATTCTTCCTTTTTTACAACATACTGGGGTGCCTTGCTTAGACCAGCTAGTACAGATGGCAAGAAGGTATATCCAATCTAACGCATCCATATAATAAAAAGCAATCATTCCATTTAACATGAAAAAGCCCAAAGTTTTCAAATTTTAAGAAAGATATGAAAGTGAAAAACACCTTTACTTTCCGGATGTATGTTTTTCTGTTGTTATTGTACCTCTTCTGCAGCAGACCTAGGACAAAGCGATGAATCTAAGGGAAGAGGTAATAATGCAGGAGCATGTGCACAAGGAATGTGGAATTCCTTTACCACAAGGTGGCTTATTATAGCCTCTACGCCTGCCAAGATGTCCACTCCCTGTTAAAGACACAGAACTAAGATAATTATCATTTTGATGATAAGGTTTTCTGATAGAACATTGACAACACAATGGACAGTATGCCACCCAACATGCTATTATTCCTAACTAAAAGAGCTACTGAAGATGGAAACATAAAACAAAAGCAATAATCAATAGAACGAAATAAACTTCCACGTATCGCCTATTGGATCCATATTCATGCAGCAACAACTCTCACAGAAAAGCTTTTACAACGCAGAGACAATGATACCATCTCTCACAAGCATAAATTTCATTAGAATCAAACTTTCCATGCATTCAAGGAAAATAAATTCCTGAGGATTTGCTCAAGAAAAAATGATAAATATACTTCATGAGTTTGAAGAGGAGAAGGGCCCAACTGCATGAGCTTGATTAAACCTGACCTTCCCTTGTCGGTAGTCCTCCAACTCATCCAGATTATCATCTGGAAACCGACCAACAACTGCTACAGCATTCACACCTGCACAATTGATAAGAGTGTCAACTGCCCTCAGCAGAGAATCGGGATGTCCAATTCGTCCTGTGGACTGCCCAGTGTGTGCATCAACCCATTTTTCTACCTGCAAACCACATGCAAAATTGTTACCACACTAAAACCAGTATACCTTGATCTAATGCCTATACAAGTTTTTGTATGTGTGTTTAGCTCATATAAAAGGAATATCATTCTTTGCTTCTATTTTCTATGTTTTTAATAATTGGAAATTTTCACATTAAGGGGGGATAAAACATCAGTATTCTATCTCCAATGGCAGTGACAATTTCCTAGATGTTGTTGGAGATTGAGTGACACGATCAACAACAGTGGCTATTTTTATAAGTGTGTTGTTTTCTTATGTAACCTCCTAGTGTAAATAGTGTAATGAACAAATACACTAGTGTAATGCAATTCATGGATCTTGAAGAGGTTAGTGGTGATCCAGAAAACCATATGAGGTAAACAGATGAGCATGTTCCTACTCATGTCCAAGTTTGTGGTAAACCTGTGTTGAAACCATGAAAGGTTGATGAGAGGTGCCTTTTGTTTAAATCAAGATCATAAGCCAGAAGAGTTGGGCTTACTGCAGATGAAGGGTGTGAGTTCTTACCATGTTCACACTAAGGGGGGGAATCTTGGGAAATGTATTGTTAGTGTTCACGTAAGTTAATTATGTGAGTTGGAAACACAACTCATGTAGCTATTACAGATGTGAAAATAATTATTTGTTGAGGTTTGTTTGTTCGTTGAGTTGTTAGAAAGACTCATCTAAATATAGAAGCAATTATAAGAGTTCCTCATATAAATTAGGAGATTTAACTCCTATATATTTCTAATACCTCATTTGAAAAAATAGATGAATTGAAGAAACATATTTGTCGTGTGTTAAATTTCTTTGTTTCCCAAAATTTCTGATACTAACGACCACTACCCAACAGGCTGGCAGGGAAAACTTATGCTCTGATACCACTGTAATGTCCACCCCTGATATTTTTCTTGGTCTTCACTAATGTAAATTTTAGCATGCAATGGTTTACCAATACAAAGGAATTGCAAGTAATCATCTGATTTGATGGTGTCCCAAGCATTCAAAGCAAGCATACATATATAGAAAGCAACATAAACCTCATCAAAACTGAAATATAAGAGCTACAAGTGCTGGTGATCATAAAATCAGAATTCTTTGTCTTTCAACTTTATATTACAAGTAAACACTTGACAAGAAAGACTAAGCGCAATATGCCTTCAGAAAGGTAACTCTACTTGCTGTCTTAGGTCTGATACACCTTCAAAATGCTCATACAAGTAGCTACACATCTGCCATGAAGTTCCCAATTTATCACCAGTCATAAATACAAGAACAAAGGCTCAGAATACTCAGAAACGTGTCTCGGGAAGTCTGCAACAGCAAGCTTTGGGAAGAATTCACAGACCACAATGCTCAGAAATTCCCACAATCAGCTCCCACATGCCAAGGCAAGATTGGATCTTTTCCCTAGGAGAGCGATTTGTAATAACAAATCAGTCCTTCACCAAAAGAGGCATATAATACCTTGAAGAAAGGCGCCAAGCTATGAGGAATGCAATGAAATGATACCCAGAATGAAACTAAGCAGACCCACTGAATTATGAGCATAAATCTGATTTCCAGCTACTCAAAAATTTCACACCAGCACACTGAAATTGCTTCCAAACTTCATCAAATTCAAATAGCACTTCAAAAAGGCTCACCACTCACCAAAATCACAATACCCACATCAAAATACTTCATATATCTTTGATATCTTCAAAACCATCACACCAAACCAAGCTAAAATTGCTGACAAATCAAAACCAAGACCACCAACCAGCTAGGTTGGATGTTTCACCACCGAAACCAGCAAACAAGAAGAGGGTTTTCGTCCTCAACCAGAAAAAGAACTCCCTGAGCTCATTCCAACAGCATGACATTAAGTTGTCAAAGTAAGCATATAGAAATGAGAGCTCCAAACATGTATATATAGGCCATCCTTCAATTTGAAACCTTTTCCCTCCAAAACCGAAACTTCAAATCCCCAAAAAAGTTTGAACTTTTATAAGCATTCAAATAAAACATTTTAATTTCTACAAATGATCACATAAACGAGTATAAAGCAACAGCCATTAATTTCTACAATGTGGACACCACGCATCATGTCTAATGAGGATATATTTCAAGGAACAAATATATCAAAATTAATTAAAAACAACTTGGAAGCAGCCCATAACAGGAGAAAATGTCGAAAATGGGCAGGTTCTGCATCCACCAAAAAACAAATTTTTGAAGCTGTAAAATAGAGTGGACGGCTAAGAAATGGTTGTTTTGTCCCACAAAGTAGAAAAATTTCTCATCTAGAAAAAAATGTCAATCAGATGCTGGGTTTCTGGCAACATAGTTTGTCTGAAGTGGTTAAGATTTTAGTTTGTCTGGAGTGGTCATGATTCTGAGTCAACGGCCATGTGAACTGATTAAGAGGTAAGATTTTTCTCCCCCTACTTCGGACAGGGTTTCCCAGGTGGCTAGTTTGAAATAAACCCAATGAATAAAGTTAGTTTTTCAAATCACCCATCATAGACTTGCTGCTAACAAACTAATGTAGCATTACACCATTGAGTCCAAGAGACACATCTACTAGTACTTGAGACCATCACAGATATGGGGACACATCTCAGAGAAGCAAGATAGGTATCTATCAAAGGATGCAAAAGACTGCTTTGATTTGTATTATGAGATAGATTTATACATGAAAGAAATGACTAACCATGCATTCACATGTTCTTCAAATTCCTAACAAACGAAAACAAACAAACAAAATGGAACAGACCATATTGGAAAATGATGGAATATTCAAAATTGCCCCCTTATTACATCATTGTTTTAAACTACTGATTAGAGAATTCTAAAAAGTATCAAACTTCACACGTCCAAAAGGCATGGTGAAGATGTCAGCACATTGTTCCTAAGTAGAGCAGAATTGGAGTTGAATATTGTTTTGTTGAACATGTTCTTATATGAAGTGGCAATCAACTTCAAATGCTAAGTTCATTCATGAAACATTGGATTGCGAACAAGCTTGACAACACTTTGAATGTCACAAATCAAGGATTATGGTTTGATTTTGAGGTACTTTGATTCCTTCTAATATGTGACACAGCCAAACCGCTTCACAAACTGTTGCACCTACTGCACAATATTCTAATTATGTTGAGGAACAAGTAATTGTGGACTATTTCTTATTTCCCCAAGAAATAGGACCTGATCTAAAAAGAAAATAAATCTAGATGTGAGTTTTCTATCATCAACAAAACCCGCATACTCTACATTTGTATAACCAATCAAGATAAATTAATCATTCTTTTTATATTCCAAACCATGATTCATTGTACCATGGATATACCTTAGTACCCATTTTGCTTCTTTCCAATGACATATCTTTGGTTAATCGTGAAAGATAATTAACAACAAAATTGTTATCTAGTCCAATGTAAGTCAAGTAAACAAAACTTAGATCATCTGTCAATAGAGAGTTGCATTTACCTCAAGAGACAGATCAGAAATAGATAACTGCAATCTCGATTGTATAGATGTAGACATGGGTTTGAAATCCATCATTCTAAACTTCTCGAACAATGTCTTGGCATATTTTCTTTGAGTTACAAAAATATGGTGATTAGTTTGCCATACCTCTAAGCCAAGACAATAGTGTAGTAGCCTGAAATCTGTCATATCAAATACTTTCTAGAGATCATTTTTGGTTGTCTCAACCAATGTTTCTGAGTTGCCTATAATAACTAGGTCATCAACATGTACATTAATAATGACAATCTCCCCCCCCCTTGTTCCTTGAGGTAGAGATTTGGATCATACGGATGCCTACTAAATCCATGTTGTAGCAAGTGCAATGTATCCCTCTAAATGGGTCATATAGACTTCCTCCTTAAGGTCTTGTTGTGACGTCTTCACACATCGCCCCATTGCAAATGGGGACCCCCCACTTTTTGCTTTTTAGAGTAGAAGTTTTGCCTAATTTCCTAGTGTTTGCCTTTGCCGATGAGAGGGTTTTTGAATCTTGAATAGGATCATGTGTTTAAAATATCAAAATGTTAGAGTGATCCTAAATTTTGTCTAAGTGATGACCTTTTGAGCGTTAACGTGTTTTTAAACACGCACATCGGTGATTTTAAAGTGCCAAGGTATTCCCAGACTTTTTGGAGTTGTTTTCTCGCTCCTAAGGTATTATTTAAATTGATTTCGCACTTTATTCCAATATTTTCCTAGCGTTTTGCTCATATTTTTGGAAAATTTGCCTAAGTCCAGTCTAAATTTAAAGTTTCTAAGTGATTTTGAGTGGTTAAAATGATAAAATCCTAAGGGAAATCCTTATTCCAAGGGTAAAAAGGTCAAATTCCATGCTACAGGTGCTTTTCCCCTCACATTCCAGACTACCCAACCCATTCCCCCACTCAAAATCCACACTACACATGGGTTTCCCCTAAAATCCATACTGGCTACTATTTTCCCCCACTATTTATCCATGCCTTGGTCAATTTTCCCCGGAAGTGCTAACATTTGGCTAAGTGTCAAGATTTATCCAAACTACCATCGATTTTCCACTAGGAGTGCGGACTAAAGTGCAGACAATGTTAAGGATGATTCCATGACTGGGTCGATTTTCCGCCAGGATGTTTTGTGACAAGTGACTGCGGATTTTTGTCCGGATTTTCATCTAGACAGAAATCGATTTTCCACTGAGAGCATTTTAATGAATTTTGAGTCTGGATTTTCATCTAGACTAAGGTCGATTTTCCACCAGGGAGTTTTTTTCCAAGCAAAGTGAGTTTGGAGTATGGATTTTTCAATCCAGACTACCATTGATTTTCCCCTGGGGAGTTTTGTGTGCATTTTTTATGAAAATATGCATGGATTTTTATCTTAGCTAGGATTGATTTTCCCTTATGGGGAATTTTTGACAATTTTAATGATTTTTAAAGAGATTTTTCAATCCCAACCCAAGTCGATTTTCCCCTGAAGGCTTAATTTGGACTTAAATTGCAATATTTTAATAAGTAAGCCCCATTTTAATTGCTTTTAAATAATGATTAATGATTATTTAAAATTTTTAAAGCAAAATTAAATAACTTGCAATAATCATTTAATATTTTGAACCTTCTAGAGGCAAGTTAGTTTTCCACCAAGCAAGTATTTAAGCAAGTGTTTTATCCCACATTGCTTGTACGGTGAAAGTGAGAGGTAAAACCAAGTATAAGAGAGGAGCCTTAGCATTATTTTATTATTAAATCTACCAGGTGTCTCCATGAAAGGTGATTTTTCTCCCTTATTGGCGAATGTTTTTGCAAAGTGCTGAAGTGAAGTGTTGGGTTGAGGATTCTTTCCTCCTCCATTTTTTCCAGCTTGGCTGTTCCAACCTCCATTGTTGTAGATCCGAGCTGCCATCGAAAACATTTTCAGAATTTTGGAATGGTGCCATAGCTGGGAAAGTTTCGATTTTTATTTGGGAGTGCTTTGTGCCGTTTGTTGTCGGGAATAATCATTATGTTATGTTGTTATGTTTATGTTGTCGTCGGTAATAATGTGTTACGGCGGTCAGTCAGTTAGCCGACGGGTGGGTAGTTGGAGTCGCAACGGTTGTGTCGCACCCCTTCGGCTGTCATATATTGTACCATCTCCGGGTGTTGGAGGACATGTAATATTGACGACAGATTATAATATGAACATCCTTTGACATTAATGGCAAGCTTATTCTGGTACTTCTCTTGTATTTGCATTGTGCATTACTGTTCAGTTTCTGTATTCTTCCTGTTTACCCAGTGAGGTAAACATTTGGCGCCGTTGCCGACACGAACTCGGGAACAGGAGACACGGATGGCGCACAGACACAATGGGCCTACCCGTTGGTGAGGTGAACCCGGAGGTCGACGATGCCCAAACAGAACTCTACGTAGGAGAAGACACCACGACAAGAGAATTTTCAATTCTACTCCAAGTAGCCATTCAGACCTACGTGCGACGAGAGGCAGCGGAGGCGGAAGTCCCACTAAGTGCCGTGTGGACAGCGTTGGAAGTGAGTCCGGAGGTAAATCGGTTGATGAACCATCTCCCCCGATTGCTAGCACAAGCATCGTTGGCACAACAAGCTCGCGTGGAGGAAATTGCCCGGGAGGAGCGACGCCAAGAAATTTTGCAACAGTACGAGGAACGGGAAGCAGAACTAGATGGCGCCAGGTCAGGGGCATTTGAACCGTGAGCCATACGGGACGGAATAAAGAACACTTATTGTAATAATTATGTCATATTGTTGGCATAAACTTGTCTTCCACATTATGAATGAATAAAAGTGTTCTACTTTTTATGTCATTAAGTATATAGAAAGCTGTTGGGAATTAATGCCCAATACACTGAATAAAGACAAAAATAAGCAACAATATATAGATGAACGTGCAGTAGCCCAACGTGCCTTGATCCTTGAACAGCAAGCGGAAAGGCGACAGAGGTATAAGCGAAGAGAGGAGGAACGCTCCGAAGGGGACGGTGAGGCCAGCGGCCACCCACGGAGTCAGGAGGAGTTACTTGCGGAAACCCGCCGTAGGATAGAGTGTACCAAAACTCAGTTGAAGGATTTGAGGGACTTGCCACACACACCAGAGGCTAGGAAAACTCCAAGGAGTGGGGAGGAGGCAGAAGAAGGAGAAGACACCGGGGCTGCCAGGAGTGTCGGAGGGACACCGGGGCACGGCTGTCAAGCACCCCTTATAGGATCTGACCCATCCGGAGTAGGACAACAGCCACCAGCAGTAAAAAGGCAAGGTATGGCACAAAAACAAAAACTTCCAAAGTTCCATGGGGATGGGAAAGAAGACCCTGTCTGCCACTGTCGCACTTGTGAAACAATTTGGGGAGCGAATGGTGTTACCGATGAGGACGAGTGGGTAACACAGTTTCCCGCAACCCTGAGGGGCGTAGCCATCGACTGGTTTTCGGATATGGATAAGGCTAAAATTAGCACATGGGCAGACTTGAAGAAGGAATTTCAAGCAGAGTTTCGTCTCCTAAGAGACGATAATGAGATCGTAGCCGAAATCTACGGCACGAAATAGAGAAAGGACGAGACTGTTCGAACCTACAGCCTGCGGCTCAAAGAGCTGCTAGGAAAGATGGAGAACCAGCCAGCAGACGGACTGAAAAAACGGTGGTTCGTGGAAGGTCTAAAGAAATCCCTTAGACGAAAAATGAAGATAGTACCTCCCTCTTCATACTCCGACGCCTATAACAGGGCAATGGATTTAGAAAGTGAACAAAAGACGTCCAAGAAGAAGAAAAATAAATCCTCGTCAGAGGATGATTCCTCTTCTGACAAAAGTGATAGCAGTGATGACGACTCTAATCGGAAGGTACGGGCTCTCCAGAAAGATATGGAGCGAATGATGAGAGAGATAAAGGCAACCAAAGGAAGCACAAGCAAAGGCGACGAAGGGGATTTATGGTGCACGGATTGCCGTACCAACGGACACACCAAGGGGTCTTGTCCGAAAAAAGCATTTTGCGATATTTGCCAGATTGCCGGACACCTTACCAAGGAGTGTCCGTACAATATGAGGACCCGTAACCAACAGGTTCTCTTTACAGAACCATCTGCGTCAGCCGGCACGTCCCAGCCTGTGAGCAACAACGCCTCGTCTGGCGGCTACCGAAACAACAGGCGAGGAAGAGGCAACAATAACAATAACGGAAGCCGTATCCAGTATGACGCCAAGGGCCGGCCAATTATCCAATGTAGGGCCTGTAATCAGTGGGGGCACTTCGCCCGTGATTGCACGAAGGAAGCCACCCCTCAGCACCTCTGCCGTTGGTGTGGGCCAGGCGACCATGAGGACACAAATTGCCCGCAGGCAGGGGTTAATCTCCTCAACATTGAGAAGGCTGAGAAGACTGGTGAGAAAGAAGTATTGGCGATCACCCGCGCCCAGACGAAAAAAGCCACTTATCCCGACCCCCGTACGGAGAAGGAGCGATTACGGGAGGCAAAGGCCAATATTGAACGTGAGATGACGACCGAACGACGGGACAACGAGGTGGCGAGTACATCATTCCGTACGGAAGCGGAAAATAACATCATTGAGCAAATCTTGCAGATAGAGGTGCCGATAAAGGTAAAAGACCTTCTAGACTCTATGCCACAATTGAGGACTGCCATCCTCACCAATGTGCAAAGCACCGCATCGTCGAGTGCACCACAGGTAGGGGTTCCCGCCACCGCTACGAAGAGTACACCACAGGTGGAGGTTTCCGTCAGCCCTTCGACTGACTCGATGTTACTAGCCGTGAGCAGTGGTAGACACCCAGCTGTGGTAGAAATGCGTATCCGTGGGACCATTTTGAAGGACACCATTGTGGACGGAGGATCTGGGGTGAATGTACTACCAGAAGAAACATGGAAGCGGCTGGGGAAGCCCACCCTGTGGCCACCCACATTCAACCTGGTGGGAGCGGACCAACACGGCATTAAGCCACTCGGCCTGTTGATGGCCCAGCAAGTGACAATTGGTACGCAACCATTCTTGTTAGATTTCGTGGTTATTCCCTCGAAGAAGAAAGGCTATGACGCCATCCTGGGGAGAGTGTGGTTGATCAACGCAAGGGTAAACCACAACTGGAAGAAAAATACACTTTCCATGGAGAAGGGAGGGCGAAAATATACCATTGACCTACACACCCAAAATGTCGGCGAAGAGCTCGCCTCTTCCGACTCGGAGGACTCTAATAAAGGGGAAGGGGGTCCCGATGAAAGTAAGGGCAAGAACGCGATGGAGCCAAACAGTGAAGGGGTGCTAGAATTGGAGGGATGTTCTGAAGATGAGGTATGCTCGACTAACGGGCTCTTCCACTGGCAAATGGAGGATTACGAAATGTTCCAAAGCTACAGGCTCGAAGTAGAGGAACCAGAGCAACCAACAAAGGTGTACCTGCCGGAATACAAAGAATATTGGAAGGGAGACGCCCCAAACCCTGGCGACGTAAATAATCCGAAGAGTGTTGGCACCGATTGGAACCCTGTGTGGAAGGCCGCAGCCTTCAAAATCTTTATTATCCTTCTTCTTCTTATGTACGGGAAGGAGGTCGTGGTCCCTGTAGAATTTGTGGTTCCAGGTCTTTCAATGACCAGTGAAAATAGATTGGCCACCAACGGGTACAAATTGAAACCTTACCACGCGAAGTGCGCAGGGGACCCGAGAGGCCAGACAGACACTCGAGAGCCCGGAGGGGGACCCGAGAGGATGGAAGGGGACCTAAGAGGCTGGGCAAGCAACTCGAGAGGCACGGGACAAAAGCAGGAGACTTTTGGGCGAGAAAAACCGAGAAGGATGAAGGGCGATCTCAGAGACAGGGGACCCGAGCCGAAGACTCTCTAGACAACTTTAAAAAAAATAAAAATCGCACGGTCGTATGATACCGACCGTACGGTCAAAAAAAAAAAAGAAAAAAGAAAAAAAGAAGGGGAAAATGGCCACCGTACGGTGGGGCCAAGGTGACAAGGTGACACCACCGTGCATGGAATCACCGACGGTGACACCACCGTGCGGTGGAATCACCGTGTGGTGACACCACCGTGCGGTGGAACCATCGTGCGGTGGGACCACCGTGCGGTGGAACCATCGTGCGGTGGTCACAACGTGCGGTGGGAGCCACCGAAGGCCGCGCAAGGATATAAAACGCCGCACACCGTTGAGGAAAGGAAGAAGCGACCACACCGCACAACCGACCTTGGCAATAAAACCCCGCGGAGGAAGAAGACACCGAACACGGCCGAAGGCACATCACCGCGCAGCCAGGGAAAGGGACGCACCGCACGGCCGGATCAATACACACAGCCCACGAGCTACCGCAGGGAGTGAAGCGGATGGATGGGGTCGAGGGTTCTTACAGATTGATCCGCCGCTTAGGGAGAGCGGGATTTCGCACAATTCCACACAGCCACGTAAGGGCAAAACGATCGCCACAGGTAGACCAAGCAGCCACACGATTGGAGGTGGTATGGCGAGACATTACAGTGCCTTAAAAAAAAAAAAAAAAAGAAACGACGACGGATTGAAAAATGATTCGATGACATCTGGAGCCTAGACACTGAAAATATTGGAGTGTAGAAGAAGGGTTTTGACATCATAAAATATCACAGAAATGATGCGCGCCATGGACTTTCGTGGGGTTCTGAAGGTTGTAAATTGGTGTTGGTGGCGGGGCGCTGCCCCTCGACCCTGCCCTGTACTGCGACAGGGAGCGCACCTGGGGCGCTGCCCCTCGACCCCCAGTTTATTTTGAGCTACAGAAGACCACGGGAAGTGTTGTGCCTGCAGCTAAGCATTGGCAGGGAAGCCATAAGCCGTAGAGGGAGACGGATTTGGAGGTTGGGAACAAACAGAGTTTGACGGAAGGCATTGCAAGTCTGTGCAGTTGTATGACACCAGGGAGTTATTCAGTTCAGTTTTTAGCCTTTGGGGAGTGTGATGGATGATTTGAGGTGGCTCCTAGCATTTGTGCCAACGGATTGTGGCCACCTCCAGGCATGACTGGTACGCTTTGAGGAACTCGGACTATGTCTCGGCGGGACGTGAGGTTGCCGTGGTGGATGCATAGAGGGCTCGGGAGGAGCTGACCACCAGGTTGGAGGCACTAGTCGCGTGAGACTTAGTTCAGCGTACCCAGGAGTTGGATGTCGGGAGAGCAGCACGGGTGGCTATCGAGGATAAATTGGCTAGGGAGACAATATCAATTGAGTAGCAGTTGGTGGAAGCTGAGACTGAAAAACGTGTTTTGTAGACAAGTTTGGGTTAGGCACAAGAGGACTGTGATGGCAAAGGAAGCAATATTGGTGAAATCCGCACTTGAGCATCGGTTGGTAGCAGAAAAGGTTTTCAGGCGAGGACGCAGCAAGTGTATAAGATCCGGGCCCGACTGGCGTCAGTAGTTCCTGCCGTTCATCTCTATTTTGTATTAAGTCGTCGGAGTCGACTTCTTTTCTTGGGGGGGATGATGTTGTCGGGAATAATCATTATGTTATGTTGTTATGTTTATGTTGTCGTCGGTAATAATGTGTTACGGCGGTCAGTTAGTTAGCCGACGGGTGGGTAGTTGGAGTCGCGACGGTTGTGTCGCACCCCTTCGGCTATCATATATTGTACCATCTCCGGGTGTTGGAGGACATGTAATATTGACGACAGATTATAATATGAACATCCTTTGACATTAATGGCAAGCTTATTCTGGTACTTCTCTTGTATTTGCATTGTGCATTACTGTTCAGTTTCTGTATTCTTCCTGTTTACCCAGTGAGGTAAACACCGTTGTTTGGGGTGATTTTCTTCATGCTTGGTGGCTGCCATTATTTTCAGACCTTGCTGGGCACCATTGCTAGGAGTGATTTGACCTCCATTGTTGGCTGGGAACACTTTCAGAATTATTCTTCATTGCCCAGCTCATCCACACTAAGGCGATTTTGGTTAAGGGTTGTTTGGAGCAGTTTTCAGTGCATTTTCAAGGGCTGACATTGTTGTTACAGTCTGAAACTCCATAGTTGCAGGTTGTCTTCAGACTGATTTTCATTTCCAGCCAATTGCCAACTTGAAAAATTTTACTTGGGCATCATTTCTTATGAGTTTTTTGGGCATTTGGTGGAGCTTCCATTGTTGATCTAAGTCTGAAACTCCATTTTCAGATTTGTCTTCAAACTTAGATATTTTTTACCAGCCCTTTGTTTGTGCCTAGATTTGACAAACTTCACTTTGGGAAGGTGAAATTCATCAAATACAGGTGTTTCCTATGACTGTGACAAGTTTAAATGACTGATTTATTTAAGTTGCAGGTTGTCTTTAGACATTGGGCAGCCATTGTTGGACCTTGGGGCTTGGAAGGGTGTCTTCAGACTTTAAGAACTAAAAGTCGGACTTTTCCACACCCTTTTCCAAGCATTTTCAGAATTGTGGTATACTTCCGAGCACCATTTTTGATATTTTTCTAAGTATACCAGGTTGTCTTCAAACTGAAACTTCATTTCCAGCCACATAGTTGTACCCAGATGTGACTATTTCTGAGTTTTGAAGGTCAAAATAATTCAAATGCAAGCATGTGACATGGCTGTGACCACTTCCGGCCATTGATATTCATCATTTTCAGAGTGTCTTCAGACTTTTTGGAGCCATTTTCAGACTTTCAGAGGGTGTATTCAGACTTAAGAATCAGAAAATCAGACTTCAATACACCATTTTCTGAGTATTTTCAGACATTGGAGGGCATATTCAGACTTTGTCCTCAGAAAATCAGAGTTTTATTACAACTTTGATATAAAAAATCAGTCACTTTCTGAGTGTTTTCAGACCTCCAAGTGATATTTCTAGACCTGGACATTCATTTTTGGGCTCCAAATACTTGATTTTCTGAGTTTACATGGGTGTCTTCAGACTTAGCAATTATGATCAGACTTATCCTAAGTCTCAAAATCGGTTTTTCTTAAGGAAAACCTTCCAGACTTTAATCCGGACCTTCATATTTTCCAGAGTTGGTGCTACAATTTTCTAAGACTACCTATCGCATGTTGGGACAAATGTCAGGAACAAAGTCCTGATGGTGTCCGGATTTCCACTCCATGGAATGGTGATCCAGTCAACACAAGATTTTCAAGGACAGTGAGTCTGGATGAGGGTCGGATTTCCACTGCAGGGCGGAATTACAAAGGAAGGAAGTTGTCCAGATAGGCATCAAATTTCCACCAATTGAAGAATGGACAAGGATAATGCGGATGGTTTTGAGGAATGATCAGTTCATATGCGGATGGATTTCCCACCAAGGTTGAAATCAAGTTTATCACATGGATGTTTGATTCAATGCTTGTTTGTTTTGCAGAACTGTTACGAGGGAAGGAAGTACAATGATCAGGGCTTGAGGTGAAGGAGGATGCATGCAATGAGGATTTCCGGATAGAGATTCCAAAAGGCGAAGGTGAGGACTGGATCAATCATGAAGAAGACTTCACTTTGATGGTGAACAAATGAAGGAAAGCAAGTTCAAGAAATGAACACAAAGGATTTTACATCAAGAAATCCATAACTACATCAAGGAATTTCAATATCAAAGTGCGTCAAGGAGGGAAATATTTCAGGATTCCAAGATTGGAAAATTTTCCAAACATAAGGAGGGAACAATTCATGGAAGTCCTTAACATAAGGATGGAATGTAAAGTATCATAAGGGATTCCAAACATTGTGAAGATGAAGAATGTACAAGGCAAATTGGTTAAGTGTATAAGGCAAGCTGAGGTGGCATCCTAGTCACCACTCGTTCAATCAAAGGGTACCAAGTCAACATTCATTCAAGGAGGGAATAGGTGACACATGGCGCTACATCAAATATTATTTATCTTACCTACCCTCGTTTCTTATTGGCCAATGTAATGGTGGTTGTACAAACCCTAATTAGGGTTTTATCTTGTAATCTTGGTCGTTGATCTTGAATCAATTTGAGTCATTCATTTCTTTTGAGGCTCTATATATGCCTCCTTGTCTCTCATTTGTAAGGGAGAGTTTTTGTAGAATTGTTGGTATATGCTGCAGCTATTTGAATCCTAATCATTGCTCAATTGTTGATGATTTTTCTCTTCAAGTGTTGTATTTGCATTCATGGTTCTCAATTCCTCCAAGTTAGATTAGATTTTAAGATTAGAATTTATTTTCATGTATGTTAGATTGAGTGAAAGATTTGTTGAATTTATTTGTGTGGATTACTTAATCCATACCACTAGCCTCTTGCCGCTGGTAAGTGCGCCTTGTGTGGTCAACTGGAATTTTAAGTAAGCTTAACTTCAACTATTACGCGTCCTTTGACAAGCATCAACTTGGATGGTGTCAACGTTTGATGGTGATAGCCTGAAAATCTTTAAGTATACCTTAAACAATTGCACTAAGCTTGTGTCAATACCTGATTGTGAGACCTTGCCTAGTTTGATTCCACTAGATCCATTCATCATTTCTTGCATTCCTAGGCTTAGAATAGATTTCCTGAACCCTATTCCTTTTGCCCTTTTTTTATTAAGAATTAAGTCTGGAGCTTCATTGCCAAATCCTAAGTTATCGGCATACCTATCCTGATCCATGATAAGATTGTGCATTCATGTACAACGTAAGTCCCCTTGTGATTCCAGCATTATCACATCAAACCACTGAACTTATCCACAAGTCAAGACCTGACATTTCGTAACCTTGGAGTTGTCTCATTTGATCGCGAAGCATAGCATATGAGAGACTTTGTTCAAGAGAGGATAAGATACCTTGGTATTTTATTCTGTGTTCGCATGTGCATAAAAAACACATCAACAGGTCTCCATTGAGAAAGGCACTCTTTACATCCAATTTATATAGCTTCCATCCAATTTGTGCAACTAAAGAAAAATTCATTCTGAGGGTTTTGATCTTTGTTGTGGGGGCAAATGCTTCTTCATAATCAATCCCTTCTTTCTAGGCATAACCCTTAGCCACAATTCTAGCCTTATGCTTATCTATAATACCATCTGTCGTATACTTGGTTTTGAATATCCATTTACATCCAATGGCGTTCTTACTTGATGGTAGATCGACAAGCTTCCAAGTCTTGTTTTTCATTAGAGATTGATACTCTGCATCCATAGGCTCTTTCTAAGGCTTTGATTCTACTGCTTCTTGAACATTAGATGGTTCAAAATTATCAACAATTGAACTCATTGGTGCTAGATTTACCTCATTGTGAGCCATGCTACGAGCCCTCAACCCTAAAATTGAAGTGTCTAGGACTCCATCTAGCTTTGCATTGTGAATGGTACTAGTATACCACTTAGGCATAGGTCTAGTAACATTTGTGGGTGATGAATTAGATTGACTGTCAACATTCCCATCCAAGTTGAAAATAGGAGCACTATCTAGAGCAAGTGATGATGTGGGAGAACTTAACTCACTCTTCTCATCAAAAATGACATCTCTGCCAATATATATCTTCTTTATGGTAGGATTAATAAGACAATAGGCCTTAAGACTCTTAGACTAATTACTATACCCAGGAAGAATACATTTTATATATTTTTCATCAAGCTTCTTTCTTTGTTGTTTAGGAATGTGCATGTGCGTTGTGCAACCAAATACATGGAGATGAGAGATAGATGACTTTACCCCTATCCATGCTTCTTCTGGTGTGATGCCTTGATTCAAAATATAAATTGTTGCATGCACAACTTCAGCCCAATAAGCATGTCAAGTGAGAATCCTTCAACATGCTATGTACCATCTCCATGATGATCTTTCTACACAAGAGCACAAAACTCTTTGAAGTAGGAAAATGCTTCATCTTTAGTTTGCAAGCAATATACCCATGTTTTCCTTGTGTGATCATCAATTAAAAAGGTTGAAAGTACCTAAATCCATTGTGACTAGGTGTCATTGGCCCATACAATATGCACCAAGTGCAAAGATTGGCTGGCACGATGCTCACTAGGATAGAAGGGTGCTTGATGTTGTTTTCACTTTTCTAGCAGTACAACTGGAACAAATAACACTAAACTTTTGAAGTGAGGGAAGCCCTTTGACCATGCCTTTCTTACTAAGTGTAAGCAAATAACTAGTGCTTAAGTGACCAAATCAGCTATGCCATAACATAGCAAGATCACTATCCTTACTAAGGCTTGATTATTGTCAATTGTATCAAGCCTGACCATTTTACTAGTTCTAGAGGCACTTGCAACAATCTTTGATCTTTTAGACTTATCTCTAATGAGACATACCTTTTTATCATCAATTTTGTCAAAGTCAATCCTCAAGTTGTGATCAAGAAATTGATTAGGATATTTTTGGTAAGTCTTGGCACATGCGAAAAATTCAGTGAGCCTGCAACCATGTATGCCAAGCTACTCGGAGATGTCACCAACACCTTGGATGTCATAGGTGGTATCATCTACAAGAGAGACTTTACTATGATGGGGTTTCAATGTGAGAAACCACTCCTATCTAGTCATGTGTTTTGTAGCACGAGTCCACATACCAAATAGAATTTGATTGTGAACTATCTTTTGATGTGTGAGCTGAAGAAAACACATATTCCTCTTCTTGAGAGTCTTCTTCTTCAACCACACTACCATGTTGTTTTTGTTTGTGCTTTTACTCCCATCGTGTATTGCCACTTTGAAATGGCTTCTTAGAATGTGATTTATTGTTGGATGATCCTTTGGCCAAGGAATTGTGCCAACAATTTTTTACATCATGTCCAATCCTTTCACATATTGAACACTTCTTATTACAAAATTTGGGAGATCCACCAAACTGCTTCTTAGGCTTCTTGTCTTTGTGGTGTGTGGTCATTGCATGATCCTCCTCACCATGTTCATGACTCAAAGACTCTTCTTTTTGTAGTAAATTCATGAGCTTCTCAAAAATGGGTGTTTGTTCTATGACATTCAAAGTTGTCACAAACATTGTATTTTGAAGGTGGAGCTCACAATACAATGGGCACTAAGACAGCATCCTCAATTGTTTCACCCAAAGCTTGTAGCCAAGCTGTCAACAAAGCAATCCCTTTGAGAAAGGATTCTAACTATTCTCCATTCATCTTCAAACTATGTAGCTGACTCTACAAATTTAGGATCTGATTCTGCTTCTTTGCCTCATATACTACCATGAGCTTGTCCTATGCATCTTTGGCTATGGACAAGTCTCAAATAAAGAGCTGAACTTCATTAGACACACTAAACATAATGATCAATTTGGCCTTTCTATTGGCTTGATCAAATTTCTTTTGCTCATCAGCATCAGTCTTATGTTATGTCGTGGTGCAAGTGACCACATTCCAAACTTCCTCAAACTCGAGTTTTGAGTTTGATCTTCCATGCAGAATAATTATTCCCACACAACTGGGAATCTGGAAGAAGGAATTTACGAGAACTACTTGACATTTTGTTAGCTAGTTATAGATGTTATTTTATCCTATTTCTTGTCACTCAAATCAGCAATTTGCTGCAGATGAGAGGATAATATAGGAAGAAAAATAACACTTAAAAAAATAGCCAAGTTGAATAGTCACCTATAACACCTTAAAAAAAACTCACCAACTTATCACAAAATTCATTCATATATCGATCATTTGTAGTTCTGAAATTTCTAATATGTCATCCTACCAAAGCTAAGTCTTGAGCTAAATCTTTGCCATTATATGAAATTCAAAAAGGCAGAATCTCCATACCTATGTTCTTTACTTTCTATGGTGTTTTTCATAGTATAAATTACACTAAAATTGAATGAAACAAATATCTTGAAAGCATGAACATAGAGCAGGACAGATCTATGGCACTAATCAACATTTAATTGCAAACTTACGGAAATGAGGAACAAAGATATCAAAGCTCAGAGCCTTTTCTTAGCCAATAAGATGACAGAACACCTGTAGGAGGCAGTAAAAGAGGACCAAGGAAACGCTTTACATTGTGTTGGGAATCTGGTCTGCTAGATGAATAGCAATCTTACATTCAAACCCTCCAATTCAGCTTTGTAAATTCTTTTTAACTTCTCCAAAATTTTACTATGTTGCACTGATCTGCCAACCTGGCTCTTGCAGCATTGAACCCCACCTCTTCAAATTCTGCAATGCCCAAATATTTTCCTGTTCGGGAAGTTTGAATACTATATTTACCTGAAATAAAATTACCACATCAACTAACAATCAAGGTAACAAAATGATGCTCTCCTTTGCACAGCTGAAGCAACAAAAGGATGCACTTGCATACATCTATCCATGCAATAGGCTGTAAAAAACAAAGAGACACATTTGGCCACAACTTTCTGCACCTCTTTTGATGTCTTTTCCTTGCCACAAGCTATCAAACAAAGCATGCAAGTTTGCAGATCCTCTCACAGTCATATGCCAAAAAATGGTTTATTCATAAAAAGAAATGTGGAATCCAAATACTAGTTCTCGCCTCAAATGGGCAGAGTCGATCAAAGTTTTGTCTGCCAATATTACTGTAGAAATGATGACCAATTTAGCAAACCCTGGATTGCTTTTACAAAAGCCATTCCTTCCTACAAGGCCCATGCAGTGAAATGGGGCATCCGTCTGTTAAGATATAGCCCTCGTGAATCTAACTGATGGTAAATCGGTTATTATCTGGAGAGTGATATATTAACAGAGCATACAGTTTGGAAATTAAACATAAACAAACTAATTGTTATGAACGGTTGCCTCCGTAGGGACATGTCCATACGTGGCAACTGCCACGTATGGACATGTCCCTACGTAGGCAACCTTTCCTCTTGTATTTAAACCAGATTCAATGATGGAGACGATCAATAACTCACGGCAATCAGTCTTCCAGAATCGCTGTCATTATTTTTCGATCCATATTTCACAACATGGTATCAGAGCCAGCATATTAAGAGAATAAATTAGACAGCCATATTACTCATAAGCATTTATCGGAAGTAAATAACAAATCAACGCAGAGGCTATATACATAGAGGATATATCCGACTAAGAAAATATTCAAAAGGTCAAGTAATATGAGAGCGGAAGATAGACTTGAAGGAGCCTCCAACTTTGTTTCCTGAAGATACGAATCATTGCCATTCTTGAAGAACTAGAATTAGAGTCTTACATAGAAGAAAATCTAGACATGCCAAATGATGAACCAGAGAAATCTACCTGGAAAAGGCGTAATAATAAAGCAAAGAAAATAATTATTGACTCAGTCAAAGATCATATTCTTCCATCTATAGCCAGACTGCCTAAAGCATATGAAGTATTTAAAACCATCAAAAATACATATGAAGTTAACAATGCGAGCAGAATGTTAACCTTGAAACAACTTTTAAACATAAAGATGATACAATATCTACATACTTTTCAAGGATATCTGAAGTAAAAGACCAATTACAAACTATTGGAAATGAGGTAGATGATCAAGAAATCTCTCTCATAGCCCTAAGAGGATTACCAATTTCATGGGAATCCTACATTCAATGTATTAGCAAAACACCCCCCTTACCCAAATTTGAACAACTTAAGAATGAGTGCATTCAAGAGGAATCTCAACTAATCTCAAGAGGATTAGGGACAAATAAAGAAGGAGAAATCCAAGCACTTAATACAAATACCTTCAACAAAAATAAAAAGTTCTCCAAATGGAAGAGAGGAAATAAAAACCATCAGAAAAGAGATATGTCTAAAATTCAGTGTTACAAATGCGACAAATATGGGCACACTCACAGGAATTGTCCAGAAAGGAAGAAAACACAAGCTACTCTAGCCGAAGTCAAAGGAGAAAACTCACTTTTCTTCTTAGCCCTATCAAGCGAAATAAATACAAATAAAAACACTTGGATCGTAGACAGTGGAGCATCAAGGCATATAATTGGATTCAGAAATCAGTTTGAAACACTTTAACGGGCACTCAAGTGAAGAGGTTACTATTGGAGATAACTCCACATATCCTGTGAAAGGAATTGGGACCTGTACTATCAAACTAAGAAATGGACTATCTCTACAATTAAAGGATGTTTTGTTTGTACCTGGAATAAAAAGAAATCTAGTCTCAATCTCAGGCCTAGCTAATCAAGGATATCGGGTTACCTTCAATGAAGATAAAGTTCTACTCTGGCCTAAAAATACAAATATCAAAAATGTCATAACAGTAGGTTCAAGAGATGGTAGCCTATACAAACTATGCAGTGATCAAAAGGAAGCACTAAATCTTGAAGTTTCAAATAATAATGAATTATGGCACAAAAGATTAGGACACCTAAGATATAGTGCTCTATCCAACATAAAGAAGATTACTTCAGGACTGCCCCAACTAAAATCTGAACACACAGGCATTTGCAAAGGATGTGCCCTGGGAAAGAATGTGAAAGTTTCTTTTCCCTCAAGTGAGCACAAATCAAAAGTTATTTTAGAACTAATTCACTCAGACCTATGCGGTCCCATGTCAACACCATCCCTAACTGGATCCTTATACTACATAATCTTTGTTGACGACTACTCTCGAAAAACATGGATATATTTTCTAAAGTGCAAAGACTCAAATGAAGTACTATCTAAGTTCAAAGAATCCAAGGCACTAGTGGAAAACCAGTCAGGGAAGAAAATTAAGGTGTTAAGATCCGACAATGGGGGAGAATATACATCTGACAACTTCAAAGACTTTTGTAATTTTGTTGGGATTAAGAGGGAGTATACTGTACCATATAATCCACAACAGAATGGAGTAGCAGAAAGAAAGAACAGAACCATAATTGAAGCAGCAAAAGCCATGATGCATGACCAAAACTTACACACTTCATTCTGGGCAGAAGCTTCAAATACAGCAATCTACATTCAAAACAAATGTCCGCACTCAGTTCTAGAAAACATAACTCCTGAAGAAGCTTTAACAGGGAACAAACCAGACTTAAGTCATTTAAGGATATTTGGCTGTCCCGTATATATACATGTTCCTAAAGAAAAGAGGACAAAACTAGAAGCATCCGGAAAAAGAGGTATCTTCATTGGCTATAGTGAAAATACTAAAGGATATCGCATTTACATTCCAAGGAAAAAATCTGTTGAGATAAGTAGAGATGTAAAGTTTGAAGAAAACACTACACTCAAAGAACCTGAGGATGATAACATTACTAAAGAAGAAGAAGATCACATAACTGAGATTGAGAGGGAGAATATCGTAGAAAATTCCAAACCTTCAAACACTGAGAGGGAGGACATCATAAGAGCTTCTGAACCTCTTGTTGATGAAAATATTGAAACACTCAATAACAAGAAAAGACCTCTATGGGCAAGGAAAATGATTGAAGAGAATAATGTAGAACCAAATGAAATTTCCAAAGAAAATAAGAGAACAAGAACTCTAAAATGTTATGCTGCACTTCTAACCGAACTCACAAATTTTGAACCAACAAATGTCAAAGAAGCCTTATCAAAACAGGCTTGGAAAGATGCTATGGTTGAAGAATATCAATCTATACTAAAGAATGATGTTTGGGATATAGTGCCTAGACCAAAAGACAAATCAGTTGTCTCATCCAAGTGGTTATTCAAGATCAAATATGCATCTAATGGCAGCATTGAAAAACATAAAGCTCGCTTTGTGGCCAGGGGATTCTCTCAAAAAGCAGGAATTGATTATGAAGAGACATTTGCCCCAGTTGCCCGATATACGTCAGTAAGAACAATCATTGCAATTGCAGCATCCAAAGGATGGAAAATTCACCAAATGGACATAAAGACTGCCTTCCTAAATGGTTCAATTGAAGAAGAAGTATATATAGAACAACCAGAAGGATTCACCATACGTGATAAGAATTGCTATGTTTGTAAACTAAAGAAAGCTCTCTATGGGTTAAAACAAGCACCTAGGGCCTAGTATGCAAGGATAGACAACTATCTCTCCAAACTAGGGTACTCCAAGAACCTAGCAGATTCCAACATCTACTTCAAGGCTTCAAATGGCAATATGATTATATTGGTCCTTTACGTGGATGGTCTTTTGATAACAGGAGAGGATAATCTCATTGAGAAATGTAAGCAAGATCTGGCAGCAGAATTCAATATGAAGGATCTAGGGCTTCTACATTATTTTCTGGGATTAGCAGTATGGCAGAAGAAAAACTACATCTTCCTAAATCAAGGAAAGTACACCACAGATATTCTAACTAGATTTGGTATGACGGAGTGTAAGCCATTAGCTACACCAATGGAAACTAATTTGCACAAGCTGAAAATTGAGGCAGAAGATTCAGAACCTACAGATCCCACACTCTATAGACAAATCGTCGGTTCACTCATGTATTTGGTAAATACTCGTCCTGATATCTGCTATGCTACAAATGTAGTAAGCCACTTCATGTGTGAACCTAAGAAGATACATCTAATGGCTGCTAAACACATTCTAAGATATTTACGAGGCACAATCGGACTTGGCTTAAAGTATGAAAATGTTGAGATTCAACTTGAAGGATATTCTGATTCTGATTGGGCCGGAAGTACCATTGACCGGAAAAGTACTACAGGGTGTTGCTTCAGTCTTGGTTCTGCTATGATATCTTGGTTCAGCAGAAAACAATCAGCAGTTGCACAAAGCTCCACCGAAGCAGAATATATGGCAGCCTCCATGGGAGCTCGTGAAGTGGTATGGCTAAGAAAGTTATTATTTGGATTATTTGGAAAAACTTTGAATTCAACAATAATTCACTGTGATAATCAGAGCTGTATCAAGCTCTCAGTAAATCCAGTTTTTCACAATCGATCCAAACATATTGAGATCCCTTATCACTACATAAGAGATATGGTAGATCGAAACGTCATAAAACTAGTGTACATCAGTATTGAAGAACAAAATGTTGATATCTTCACCAAGCCACTTGCAAGATTGAAGATAGAATACTTCAGAAGTAAACTTGGTATGACTAGATTATAATTGAGATTATTAGGATGAAATTCCTACCATGTGTAATTTGTTCATGAATAAATAAATAAAATGTATATTGCAACTGTGTTCAAGAAGATGACGATCTTCTTATGTTTAAGGTTACTATTTCAAGGTGACGATCTTGACAATAGTTGACCAAGTGTCAAGATTGACTACATTAAGTTGTTGTCCCGGACTGTGCCGGATATCTTGATCCTAAAGCATGTGATCATCTCATGATTGACTTCTTAAGTGATTGTCCCGGACTGAGCCGGATATCATGATATTGAGTTTATTGTCATGACAAGACTATATTAAATGTTGTCCCGAATTGTGTCGGAAGTCATGACAGAATATGCTCCCAAGAAAATTACTTAGATCCACTCCTGCTAAGAGGGAGTGTTAAGATATAGCCCTCGTGAATCTAACTGATGGTAAATCGGTTATCATCTAGAGAGTGATATATTAACAAAGCATACAGTTTGGAAATTAAACATAAACAAACTAATTGTTATGAATGGTTGCCTCCGTAGGGACATGTCCATACGTGGCAACTGCCACATATGGACATGTCCCTACGTAGGCAACCTTTCCTCTTGTATTTAAACCGGATTCAATGATGGAGACGATCAATAACTCATGGCAATCAGTCTTCCAGAATCGCTGTCATTATTCTTCGATCCATATTTCACAACACCGTCCACTTTAGTGGCTCTTACAATCCAGAAAATCTGGATTTTATAGAGAAAACCATGGAAGATAGCTCCATAGCTAAGGTTGGAATAAGGTATTTCAAGTGCAAAGCTCAAGATAATGGCTCGTCACAAATAAGTGGATTGGATCAATCAAAGGTGTGACTTCTTCTAGCTTTGATATCAAGCTCTGATAGATAGCAAGTGCAGATCTTCAAATCTCCCTAACCTCTTCCTTCTAACTCACCATCGCCTATCCCTTCAGCACCTAGTTATAAACTATTGGAATCTCGCTTCTAAAACCACAATATAGGTGCAAGGCTCTGATACCATATCAGAGTTTATGAGGCTAATTGAATTCAAATTACATAATAATAGATATATATAGCTATAAAATAGTTGCAAATTAGGAACTTACAAGTTCCATATAAAACTAACAAATAACAAATAGTATTTAATATAGAGTAACAACCTAAAACAAATTACTAATAAATAAACAAACTATTTACAAATAGATAAACAATGGCAAACCAAACTATACAAGTAAATGATGGAATATCCAACAATATCAAGATGTATCCTAGGTCTCGCCGACTTCATTTGGAGTCTCCTGCATTTTCCAAGGATGTCTCCTAGGGAAATCCCCATTTCCTAAAAGACTAAAAGAAAAGAAAAAACAATTTACAAAACATATGAAACAACTAAAATGTGAAACAAGAAATTCTTGCACTCTCAACACTTCAAGCAGAACTTGGAAGTTTATGGTGAATGTAATTTCTACTTTCTTCGGCTTCTCATGAAATTTGCTAAATGTTCTATGAATTTTTGTATCTTTCTGAACTTTATTTCATTGTTCAATGCTTATGTCATATGACTTCAGAATTTGATGTATTTTAGTTTTAAGAAATTTAAATATATAAATACTAAATTTTTATTTCTTTCAGCATAACCAATATCTTGAAATCAGCATCCCTAAACCCTCTTCCCCTGGTGACTATGAAATACACTCTTGTGTCTAATGCAGTGCATTGGAAATAAATGTATACAAAGGTAATCTTGAAAAAAAAATTGAAAAACCATTTCAATATGACGAGTTCCTGTTGTGACCATTTCACACATCGCCCCATTAGAATGGGGACCCCCTCTTTTGCTTTAGGTTTTGCTTTCTCTTTGCTTGTTTTTCTCTCTGCTTTCTAGGTTTTTTAGTGAGTGAGTGGTTTGCCTGGGCTGGCTAGATTAGGGCTAATCTCTAAAGCTCGTTTTAGGGTTTCTTTCAAGTTGAGTCTAGCCTTGCTTTTTAGAGTTGTTAGTCGTCTGCCTGAAACCTCAAGATTGCTATAATGAAGCATGCCTTTCAGGGGAGTCAAGTTGGTTTGATCAAGGAACAAGGTGAATAGGCCTCAGGTCAGGTCAGGACTAGATTTGAGGGTTTTCTTGTCAGAGTCCTGTTTGTTTCCCTGTCTAAGTCAATTGAGCAAGAACCAGTGAAGAAAAGGAGTTGGTTTGATCAAGTTTGATGGAGGATAAAGCGAATCAAGGTAACATCTAGCCTGAAAATGTCAATTTCGCTCCTGACCCTTCCAAAGGGTCCAGAGCGAAATTTTGAAAAGCTCTCATTTTTGCCTAAGTAAAAAGCAGGATCTTGATGGAGATACATGAGGAAAAGTCTATGTTTGCCTTTTAAGGAAAATTGGAGTTCAATGTCCAAAATCAAGCCTAAAATAGGATTTTCGCTCCTGACCCTTCCAAAGGGTCCAGGGCGAAAATCATTGTAAACCTCTTTTTTCTTCTCATTTTTGACTGAATGATGCTTTCTAGGGCATGTTTGAGGGTAGATTGATATGTTCTTGCCTGGAGAGGGACTTGATTGATTTTTGAAGAGCAAGATGATGCCTGAAGGAGAATTTCGCTCCTGACCCTTCCAAAGGGTCCAGAGTGAATTTCATCCTAAACCCTATTTCTTGTCGTGGATAGATTTGCAATCTTGTTCCTAGCTTGGAAAAGACCTAACTTTGCCTTGTGAGGTGGTTTGAAACTTGAAAACTGAGCAATTTGGCCTGGAATGGAGATTTCGCTCCTGACCCTTCCAAAGGGTCCAGAGCGAAAATCTTATTAGAGCTTATTTCTTCCTAACTTTGGCTAAGTTTTGATGTGCAAGGTCTCTTGGAATGAAGATTGGACTTTATTTGATACCTTTGAAGATTTGGAAGCATGTAAAAATGAAGAACTTTGGACAAAATGGTGAATTTCGCTCCTGACCCTTCCAAAGGGTCCAGAGCGAAATTCCCAAAAGCTCTTATTGTGCAGTGAAGAAGGTCAAGTTTTTGGCATAAATGAAACAAGAACAACTTGCTTTTGCCTCTTGAAGATGTTTTAACTTGGAAAAATGAAGGATTTTGCCCAAAAGGAGAATTTCGCTCCTGACCCTTCCAAAGGGTCCAAGGCGAAAATTCCTCAATCACCTATTTTTCTTGCAAAATCAAGTCAAGTTTTGGTTTTTATGGCTTGGATGAGAGAGGAGTAGTGTTTTCTTCCTTTGAGAGATGAATTCAACTTGAAATGATGATGGAATAGGCCTAAAATGAGAAATTCGCTCCTGACCCTTCCAAAGGGTCCAGAGCGAAAATCTCTATAAGAGATATTTTTTGCCTTGTTTGGTCAAATTGAGGTGTCTAAGACATGATGAAAGGAAGAAAGAGCATGTTGAAACCCTTGGGCATGTTTAGAAGTCATGAAAATGAAGGATTCTGGCCAGGAAAGGAAATTTCGCTCCTGACCCTTCCAAAGGGTCCAGAGCGAAATTCCTTATAAACCTATTTTTTAGCCTTTCTTGGACATGAAACTTTATTCCTAGCACGATGAAAGATGAAATCCCACCTAGCAAAGAAGTTTCAAGGTGAAAAAATGAAGATTTTTGGTCAAGATTGAGAATTTCGCTCCTGACCCTTCCAAAGGGTCCAGAGCGAATTTTCTCAAAACTTCTTTTGGCTATCAAGTTTTGCTAGGACAAGTGTGGGATAAGGTAAAACCAAGAAGGAATTGCCCCTGGGAGTGACTTGAAGTGCTAAGAGATCATTGAAAAGTGAAGGAATTGAGCCAAATAGTGAATTTCGCTCCTGACCCTTCCAAAGGGTCCAGGGCGAAAATTCTTCAATCACCTATTTTTCTTGCAAAATCAAGACAACTTTTTGGTTTTTATGGCTTGAATGGGTGTGAGGAAGTGTGTTTTTTCCTTTTGAAGATGATTGAGGTTGAAGAGAGGAAGCAATTGAGCCTAGAACATGATTTTCGCTCCTGACCCTTCCAAAGGGTCCAGAGCGAAAATCCTAAAAACTATCCTTTATTCCAAATTTTGGACAAAACTAAGCTTGGACAAGGGTGTGAGGAGAGAATTTGGATTGCCTTAGAGTGGAATTGGGTTGCTAAAATGCCAGTTTTGAAGCCAAGGGAGAAATTCACTCCTGACCCTTCCAAAGGGTCCAAAGCGAAATTTCCAAATCCTCCTTTTTCCTTGCAAATTTAAGACAAGATTTTGCTTTTCATGACTTGGAGAGGAGTGAGGCAAGATGTTCTATGCCTTGGAAGTAATTTGAAGATGAAAGGATTTGAAAATTGCCCTAAAAACCTGATTTTCACTCCTGACCCTTCCAAAGGGTCCAGAGCGAAAATCCTAAAACCAACATGTTCCTTTCAAGTTTGTGCTAAGACAAGACTGGACCAAGGTAGAAATTGCCCTTGAGACCACCTTTGAGTGGATGTTTGTTTCAAAAAATGATGATTCTAGGTCAGAGAAAGATTTTCGCTCCTGACCCTTCCAAAGGGTCCAGGGCGAAAATCTCAAAATCCCCTATTTTGCCTTGCAAGAACAAACCAAGCTTGGGTGGAGTGAATGAAGAAGACCATTGCCTAGCCTTGAGGGGTGGATTGAAGTCAGAATGATGGAGGAGTAAGCCTAAGCAAGGAAAATCGCTCCTGACCCTTCCAAAGGGTCCAGGGCGAAAATCACATTTTCACCTAATTTCCTCATGAGAAATGCTAAAATTTGAAATGCAAGACTTTGATTAGGTCAAAACAAGCATGAGCTCACCTTCTGGGAGATTTTGGAGTCAAGAAAATAAGGTATTCAAGTCTTAATTTGAAAAATCGCTCCTGACCCTTCCAAAGGGTCTAGGGCGAAATCATCAAAAAGCCTATCATTCAACCTTGTTAGATTGAGTCAAGGACAAATTGCAAGATTGTGAAGACAAAGACATGGAAATTTGCAAATATAGGTTGTGAAAATTTCAATTTATGAAATGAACAAGCCTTGAAGTGGTTTAGACCTTCATCATCTTGGATATTTCAATGCCCAAGGGAGAAAGGAAACTTCATTAAGCCTCAATATTCCTCAATTTTCACTAAATTTGCCAAAATTAAGACATTTGGGGAAGCTAGATCAAATTCACATAAATTAAGGCCTTTACCATTTAATTAATTAATTTTTAAGCCTTAATATAAATATAAAATCCACCTTGGAAGCCTTGAAATTAATTTTAAAATTTTTAAAATGAAGGGGAGCGCTCAAAATCCATTTCTTTGCTTTTATAAGCAAGTCGGCCTCCTTCTAAAGGGATTTTATCTTGTTTTATTGCTAATTTGTTAGGTTGGCCTCATGGTTAATTAGGGTGAGCGCCCTATATAAGAGAAGAGTGTTGTAGCATTTTCAAATCATTCATTCATTATTCTTCTCATACGAATTTCAAGAGCAGATTGGAGGAGCGAATTATACTAGATTGGAGGCGAATTTCTTGCTAAATTGGAGGCTAATTTCCAGAATTTGCTAAGTGGTTGGAGGCTAGTGGAAAGCAAAGTTCTTTTGAAGATTGATTGAGGCATAATTCATCCAAAGGGAGACCAAAATTCAATCCTTATCCAGCAAAATCTGATCTTCTTTCTTCCATTTTCCAAGGTTCATAGTTAAGCTTTCAAAGAAGGAGGTATGAAGAATCAAATTTTTGAAATTTCTATTCAAGACTTATTTTGATTTCATAACAATCTTTTAAAAATCTAAGTCTTGTAAAATCTGATTTCAAGCTCATAGTTAATTTGAAAGTTTATAATTCTTGGATTTATCATGTCATTTTCAAATTGATGTCTAAATTATTCCCTTGAAAGGTCTTAGATCCTATGCTTTAAGATATTATACTCAAAGACTAACTTTAATCTTTTGTGTAGGCATCAAATGACGATCCCCAAAGCCGGAGGATCAACTACTTGGCAGACTCTCATCTAAAGAAGATCAAGCCAGGACAAGGACAATCTCCTCCAGTCTAGCATCATTAAGGACAACCTCCTCCACTCTAGTTTCATTAAGGACGACCTTCTCCATCTATCTTCCAGTCCAGCATTTGAAGGAAAGCATCACCAAATTGAGCATCAACCAAGTGTTGGACAAGGTGGCATCCCAATCATCACTCCTCCAGTCGGGTTGGTCCACCTCAACATGTTCAAATTCAATGTACCTGACTCATTAAAGATGGCACAAACTTCAATGTACCTACCCCAGCTATCCATTGGTCGAATATTCCAGAGAAGACATGTGTCCAACTAACGCAATTATTTCATTGGTCAGAATTAAGTTTGTTGTAACAAATTCTAATTAGGGTTTCATTGTAAAATCTTGGCCATTGATCTCGAATTGATCCAAGCCGTTCATTGTACTTGAGGATGCTATATAAGCCCTCACTAATTTTCATTTTAAAAGGGGTTAGAAAAAGAGTTTAGAAGTTTAGAAAGTTAGAAAGTGGGAGAGAAATTAGTCATTGTTTGTAGCAAGATTGAGTAGTGAAGAAAGGATTTTGAACAATTGTTGTCCATTTGGCTATGAGATCAATAAAATATTGAAGTTATGGTGTTTTATTGCAATACTTGTGGCTATCTTTATGATTGTTTATCTTCTTGAATCACTCTCAGTTGAAATAGCATTTAAATTTTAAGTTTGAAGGATGAATTGTTGTGCTTGATCTTTGATAAGATTCACATTCCAAACCACTAGCTTCTTACTGATTGTGAGGACGCCTTGTGTGGTCAACTGGAAACATTAAGATTGATTGAGAATTCAATCATTATTGGAAGTATTGATATGTATCTCTATGATAGTATCTATATCCTTGATGATTTGAAAGTTATTGAATCCCCTTAGAAGATCGCATCAATTCTAGTAGAGTTGTAATTTCTTGGCGATACTGAAATTGGTAGAATCTTATCAAGTCTAGCCTTCATTGAGTCATTCTTAGGATCAGTTTAAGTCTCTATTCCCCAAAACCCTTATCTTTTGACATTTTTTGAAAATCTGTTAGTGTTAGAAAAATCATGTTCCCTCATTTGAAAGGAAGTAGCACGGACAAGCTTTCTCTGAAAGTGCATAAGGCCCCTTGAAGAAACAGCAAACGTAACGACCACTGGTGCTTATCCACACGTAGAGATCCTACAAAAAAGAACCTTGAAGTCATCCCGATTGATCCTTTTCGCGACATCTTCAGCATTCGGAGACTTTATTCAAGAGAGGATAAGATACCTCTGGGTATTTTATTCTGTGTTTGGTCGTGTACAAAATACACATCAACAGTTCCCTAAGTGATATTCTATAAAATAGATTGGAAACATGTGCATAGATGAATCGCATGAATCATATTAGTAGTTTGTTTTCACAAAATAGATGATGTATCAGAATTTCCACTCATAATCTAACTTCACTTATGCATATGAATACCTGTAAAGGAACATCTGTTGTTACATATTCCATAACAGGTAGACCTAAAGATGCTCGAGCAGCATCAGCTACTTGCAAATGTCGTACCCGTAAATCGTCTTCAATTCCAGCATCTAGAACTAGTCCAATCTGCGTTAATTGAAAATACAAAAAATAAATATGGATATATACTAAATGCAAAATCACAGTTCCAATGGATGATTCATGCAACACTGATCTTAATATGACAAATCGTAAAAGTATGACCAACATTACAAATAAAATATATATGAGTATATTTAAGGCACACCTTGTTCTGATGAACAGCTTGAAGTCCCCATAATCCTTCGGCAAACCTATCGAGGGCATAACCTTCTACATACAGTGCATTAGGCATTGGCCAGTAAAGCATTGCTGCATTTAGAACCTGCATGGAAGGTGGATAAAATTAGGTTGTCGGGGGGAATTATATTAGTAATTGTATCATGACAATGTTGTTACAGTTTACTAAGAAAATAAATTATTCATATTTTTGTTTTGTTCAATCTATAAAACTACTCAGTTCAGGTCAAGAGTTGATTAGAGTTTGATAAATTCACAACTTTTAGTAATGCTTAAAAGTGCTTGGCATGCCCTTTTATAAACTTCTATCCTATCTGTTTCTCTAAAGGTTGTGTTCATTCTTAATTTGACACCACAGCACACAGTGTACGTAGCACATGATCCTGTAGCTCTAGTTTTACCTAGCACTCCCATAGTAGGTTTCTTAATAATTTGGTGCATGATGTTGGCAATCAGAACAAATTTTTTGTTTGAACATGTGCTCATGTTGTTCTAATCCATCTAGTTTAATTTTTTTTTTGAAGTATCTAGTTTATGTGCAGATATCAACCATTACAAATTAGGTGTGAGATAATTACCTCCACTACACTTGCTTCACACAGAATTTCTATTTCCACTCTTCAGATAGGGTCACCACTTATAAAAGTCAGCCATTACCATTACACCACAATCTCTTCAGGCCAGTTCTGTCCATTAACTCGAATATACAGTTCATCGCTTCCTGGTGTAAATGTAATTTTTTTTTTTAATGTCCATGAAAGACGAAAATCGGTCCATGGGACTGAAAGAGATACAATGTAGAGAGGACAGGGCAAGTGCAAGGGCACATCCCAAGAAAAATAAAATACAAAACAAAAAGTGAGCAATGTAACAAAGGAAACTGACAGCATGAACAAAGAAATTTTTTGAAGGAATTAGGTAGCATTTCTGACATTCAAGACCCTAAAAAAGTGAGTAATGAATGTGACGCCATGAAGGTCACTAGGTTGGTGACACCTCATAGATCTACAATATGAACATGGAAGTTGGCTAGGGGACCTCTTCCTACTATAGTAAGAGGGCTGGAAATGAAGTAATCAATTTAGTATGAGCCCCTCTAATAGATGTGCCTTTGGAAGGTTGTTGACGGAGGTCAAACACCTCCTGCAAGAAGGAAGCAAGGCACCTCTGATCTTCATAAAGCCATGAGAACATAGAGAAAACCAAGAGAATCTCTAACAGACCAAAAGAGACATCCTTTGACCTACTAATAGGGAGAGCATCTGAATACTTAAATTTTGTCCATCTCTGGTTCCAAGGAGCATATCTAGCAAATAAAACATTCCAGAGGGATAGTGGTCTATCTCAATGCAAAGTTGTTAGGAGAAAACTCTTGAGTTGTGCAAGAGAAACCCTTAGGCTGCAAGGTAGCTGGAATCTGGTATACTCTAAGGAGAGATAAGTCCATCACTAAGCTAGAGATATAGATCTAAGTAGCAATGAAATTTTGAAGACGGTAGCTCTCTAGGTGGAATCCATGTGGATTGAAGGTATGCTCTATAAATATCAATACAAATGCCCTTGCTAATTTGCCCTTTGGAGAAATCACAAACATTCACTAAAGAAATTTGTAGCAATGGTCTAGCAATATCAAGGTTAATGAGGTGCAATAGGGAGGTCTTGCATACCAACGAGACTCAAACCTATAACCTACCAATGCCACTGAGGATCTAAGAACAAGACAAGGATACCTAAGATAGCCAATGTGGGAGGTGGCCATTAGTCTCAACTTGAGTACCATATTGATTGCATGGAATGATCTTGGACTAACAAGAGTTGTGGCAAATTCTGCAAAGATGATAGCTTGAGGGATCAATTTCTTAGCATGAATATGTTTAGAGAGAATCATAACCAATACTCTCAATGTGATTCCGATCCACAACCCGAAAGTATGGGCCCCAAATCTCACAAACATACAAGGATAGGTGTGACCATTGAATGAAATAGGCTGTTCTTTGTTTGAATGTCAGGAAACTGAACTTGAAAGCATTGCTTTCCAAGGGTGGTAAGAGCAACTTATCCCTTGCTTAGTCTTAACTCAATCGTTGGAATTAAGCTAAAGGACGGGCCAACAAAGAGGACTCCCAAGTAAACATATGAAAAAAACCTCAACCTTCTCATCTTTGTAGGTAAGAATTACCTCATGTGCCTTCTATTTGAAAATGTTGAAAGCCATAAGTATTGTTTTCCCCAAATTAACCTCAGTTGATGCTCATCACAAAACAATCCTAAAATATCAAGTTGTCTCTAGAGACACCTCAGTGATTGAGGGTTCAAGATAATGTGAACTACAAATAGGAGGATAGCTAAGTTATCGAATTGGAATTGGTTAAGGGTATGGGTATGTGAGTACAATGTGCTGGTACAGTAAAAAAATTAGTCTATGTCCACATAAAAACCATAAATATGTACATATTTGCAGCCTAAAAACTATACTAAATTAATATGAAGCTAAAATATATTAAATTTATTTTCTCAACATGTTAAATATCAATAATAATTAATAAATATTAAATTAAATTAAAGTCCTAATTCATAAAAATTAAAACTTTTATCTTAGTTTCAAGGAAGCATAGTTCATTAAATATTATTAGTTTCCAATCATGATTGTTAAAGGGTGTCAATAGCATGATGACTTGATTTGAATCTGTGCCAGAAACAGAATTGTTGCAGAAATGAAAAACTGGAAGGAACGTAGGAAGTGTTCAAAACACAACACATAACAACCTCCTTTGATTCAATATTGGATCTCCCCCGGATTTTGGCACTTTATATAATCAGTGCATAGACAAGTGAAATTGGAACGAAAAAGGCGCTTTATACTTTATGATTTTAGTGCAATAACCTTCCCAATGGATCAGGCACAAAATATTATTATCTTTCATAAAAAACAGAACACAATTTCAAGTTGTCAGTCAAAAGTTACAATAATTTTACTATTTTGCCTATTGTCTAATTTTGCACTTCAAAATATTAAAAAAAAAGCCTTACAAAAATCAAAATAGGAATCATAGTGTTTAAGTTTTTAACCCTCATTCAAGTGACCAAGGGCTAAAATTTTTAGTGGCTTCTTTTTGAAGATGAATATAGCACCTACCCACTTGATTTAAATTGACTCTTGCCTAGCCATCACTGTGTTGTTTCAATGTGATGCCTATCTTACTGATCTACAAGTTTTGTTGTGTCAATGTTGCACCTGTCTTGTTGATCTTTGAGTTTTGCATACACTACACAATGCACCTATGAACATCAGGCTGCCAAAAGCATAAATTAAGCTACAGGTCTACAAGCCCAAATAGAGATCACGACACACCTAAATCAAAATGCTTTTGCACAAATTTTTTGTGGGTTTTTTGCTCAACTGCCCACGAATATCAGGCCGCCGACAACACAAATTAAGCCATAAGTCTACAACCCCAAACAAAGATCATGATCCACATAGATCACAATGCTTCTATGTGGTATCCCCGCAATATTTTTTTTAATTAATTTCCAGTTACAAGACAACAAGAACCCATTAAGGTTAGGAAATGAAAATACAATAATGTTGGAATTGTAACCCTTCCACTTTCTTATCACCAAGAGCCCAATATGGGAAGGTGAGAGCATACTGTGTTGAGGGGATCGTTAGCTTCAACAACTGGAAATATTACAATGCTTGGGCGGCAAGCCAGCCCCTACCGCTTATCCAGCGGGTGATAGAAGTGCTGATAACACTTGGCGGTAAACCAGCCAGAACAAAACCAAGAAAATGAAGCAAACAATCACTCAACCACTTATTCAGCAGGAGGACTGGAAATTACAATCATGGAATAGATCACTTAACCACTTATGCAGTGGGAGTAGTACATTATTAATTGAAGATTGTAGCTGGAAAGATAAATAACAATGCAAGGTGGTAAACCAACCTCTTCCACTTATTCAGTGGGAAATGAAGAGCAATTCCAAATACAACTTGCTGATAGTACTACTATTCAGCATTACAATAATTATCATGTCTGCAACAAGGGTAAATCACTAAACACAGCTGCACATATTGCTCAATCTGCTCCACAAGGTACAAGGGACTCTCCACACAAGAAAATAACTCCAAACTCAGAAAACTCTAAATCTGATAAACTTCCAGCACGCTGAAAACACACAGACCAGCAACACCAAATCCCACTAAAACACTCACAACTCCCTCAAATCTTAACAAAATGACGAGACTGAAAGCATATGACTCCTACGAAGCAGGCGATCAAGCCTAGAACAACAAACCACTGCAAACTGACCCAAATAAATAACGCACACATCCCAAAGCACTCAGCCACATGGTACGGCCAGCTAAGGGGGCAATTTGCAAAATAAAATCCAAGGCACCAAATTAAGCTCTATAAACTCACAAAATGCATCGCCTAAACCAAAATGAGAGAGAGGAAATACCCAGAACGAGAAGAAGAACAAAATGAGACTTAAGAACAAAAACCTTCTTCAGCACACCACACGAACAGCAACCTAGACAATCTAAAGCACTTCCAAAGAACAGAAAACAATACATAAATCTGCAACAGTATCTTCAATCCACTCCTTTGAATGAAGAGCAGGCTCTGGCTCGACTAGTTGCTATATTGCAAGCAAAAAATCAAGCAATGGCTAGGAGGTAAGCGTTCCCCGAAGCTTCACTCTACATTTTGACAGCACTTCGTTATAAATTTGCTCAAAGATCCCAAATGAGAGGCCAGCACTCATATTTATAGATTCTAGAGGCTCAAATTCAAATCCAAATGGCGCCCACACTCACTACTCTTCATTTCATTTCATTCCAAGTCCACATCTAGACTTGGCGCCCAACTCCAAGACTCCTAGGCATACTTTTTAAATGGCCAAGATATTATAAAATATCAACATTACAAAGCATAAATAATATGAATTCTTGGGGCCACCTAACTTAGGGAAAATATGAGACTTAGGATAAAAATAATATTTTTTTCCTTCCTAAGTTGTCCATCAAAAAATAATCAATTATTAAAACCTCATGCCTAAGGTATTAATATATTAAAAATACCATCTTCTCAAAAGCCAAATTGAGCCGGAAACTGAAGTACTGGAAATCACCAAATCAAAACTGGGTTGGAGCACTGAACCGAACTGCTAAAAATAGCATTGTTGGTTATAGTACTTACTAAAAATAGTAAGTCCTGAAAACATCTCAAAAAGATTGCTCTTCGAACCCTGTGGATGAACTCTAGAAACCCAAAAATCTTGACGGTTGCCACAACTTACTAAAAATAGTAAGTTTTGCAAACTTCCCTGAACTGAATGTATGTCACACCTCTGCAAAGCTCTCAGAAAACCCAGAAGGAAACTGAAATCCATACTGCCAAACTCCAACAAATTCATCCCTGAAAACAGCAAGGAGTTCTCCTAAAAAATAGGAAACCCTAATTTCCACTTCCAGTTAGCCTACGCGTCTCCAAAATAGGCTAATGGCCACTTGCACTTCTCACTGTTGAGAAGGGGACATTACATTCTACACACAATTTTTGTGTGTTTTCTACAACCTTAACCACAGATTTGCACTCTACCCTAACAGAGATAAGATCACGTTGGTTGTAGGCAGATAGAATGGAGATCAAACTCACCTAGACACAAATTGTATCCCTTTCTTATACTTAAATCAGTCTCAAACTACCTGCAACAAGACATATCCATGAACTCTCTATGCCTAGAAAGAGATAAATGACCTCTGCCAATGCACACAAAAACACAAACACACAGCAACCAATTTGCATGCACACTATTTTCAAAAAAAAATAATTCACAAAATAAATTGAACTAGGACCTGTTGGTGTGCGTTTTATTACCCACCGAACACAGAATAAAATGTCCAAAGACACTCTATCCTCTCTTGAACAAAATCACCGCATATGCTAAGATTGCAAGAAGATCATATGGCAGTTCCAAGGTTTTTTTTGTCAAGTCTTGACGTGTGGATAAGCTCAATGGGCGTTCTTATATGTCGGTAGTACACAAAGGGACTTACGCTTGGTTCGTTCAATTCACAATGAAGGTCTAGACAATGAAGCTCTATCGTTTGGGTCTTGGATCATGGACTTCAAGAAACTTGAAAAGGAGATAAGGGTTTAGAAGTTCTAATCTATTCCTAAGAATTTAAGAGATGGTATTGACTAGATGAAACCAATAACCACACTTTGCTTCGCCACACTGGGGACAAAGTGGGTGCAATCTTCAAGGAATGTGCTTATGATTTTCACATCATGAATAAATACCATCAAATCGAACAATATTCATCGAGATTGAAGTCAAGCATCCACAAAGTAAGCTCAGACTAACTTTACACAACGAACAAAAATCATTTGTTCATCAAAAGTATGAGTAAAAGATTCACCATAAATCAATACTTATCAGATCTTGCATTCATCTAACATACATGAAATAAAATCTAAACTATGATGAGGGATAAGAACCATGCAAACTCCAAAATAAGAGAAGTAATCACCATCAATTCGAACAATGTATTACTTATTACTTTGGCAGTCGTACGCAACAATTTGCTTATCTCAACGTGTTTTGCAACATGCTCCCATGTTTTACAAATGAGGAGCGAGCTCAATTTATAGCC